>NC_058026.1:21499203-21799203 GCF_019176455.1 Solea senegalensis
CCAAGAAACATGATCCTGTTTATAATCTGACCATCATTTGGACGCCGACAGCCTGCGACGCCAGACACATGATTTACCCCCTTGCATGTGTGTGTTTCTCATAGATAGATTTACGAGGGCATACTGCCGTATGAGGCAAAGGATCAGGTCCTGATGGACTGGAAGAATCCCGTGATGCATGACTTGGTGCAATGCTACAAGTGCTAGTTCTTTCTTTCTCAAACCATAAACACATGATGTCAAACTAAATTGTGGCAATGAGGTAGTTTAGGGATACAACTACTTACAATTTTAGATTTATTATTGCACCCAGTTATTTAGCCCATTATATGTCAAACAGTTGTGAAAAATGCCAAACCATAGGAGGCTAAAACTTTTTAAATACAGTACTTTGATGTAGTGCTTCCTCATAAAGCGGTCATCTATTTACCAAATTAATTCAAATAATTCTAATAAAATATGATGTCTCACGTTGTATTTCATGTTCAAATTGTTTCTAATATTTAAGTGTATTGTGTTTACACTCTATGTTAACACACCATAGGGCTTCTTTGTTCAGGCCAAATGGTATCACAATTATTCATCCATTCATTCATTCAGCCAAATTCATGTCAAGGTTCAAAAATGAAAGAGGGCCTCAGTTTTGCTAAATTTTGGGCCTTAAACCTCTGATATCTGGGAAGGGCTGTTTTCATTCATTAATCAGTTTTCTAAAAAGTTGGTTATTAATTTAATAGTCAATTACTAATACATTCATTGATGAATTGTTGCAGACCTAGAGTATTTACATAGTGTATCTGGGAAAATGAAGACTTACAGAATTAAATGTGTATGTATCTCAAATACATTAGTTACAAGATGTGCTTCTTACTTAATAGCAGGTTGAATGCATTATTCTGTATTTTACTTAAGAGACAATCTTATAGTGTGTTTTGGCTTCTATAAAATGAATACCACTTAATAGCAATGTGTTTGCAATTTTTTAAGATTTTTAAGAGATACATTTGAATTATTTTTGGCTTCAAGAGCTGCAGCTTCAGCGCTGTTATCAGTATGTATTGTGTGGAAATGCACAGCTGCCACAGTGGGAATAAATCATTTTTACATTATTTCCATCAATACTTCCTATTGATCATCCGAAATATATTTTTTGTTACAAATTACATTCATGCTATCAATAACTTTAATATACATTGTTGTTCTTAATCAGCTGTTGAAAATGGATATCAGACATAACTGATTTCAATTTTTATCTTTTTAAATTGAGCCATTAGCACCAATAGTGAGCATGGACACCAATCTTACTCTATGCGTCCCTTGCTTCCCATCACTATAGCCAGCTGCAAAAGCAGTTTACACATTCTTGTTAGAAAATCATGGTTGCATGCCATTTCCAAAATAAGCAACAGTAAAAGATGATAACACTTATCAGGACTTACAGTCAGGCCCAAAGAGGTCGTAGTGTTGAAATGCGTGTTTATACATACAGTATATAAACAAATAAGTACAGACTGTAATACAAAAGTCGGTACAATGCAATATAATACAATAACAATACAGCATTATTTTAAGCCTGAAATCTATTTGGTTCAAGTACAAATGCATCAACAGGGTTTTTTGTATTGAATTACAATTGTTCTTTAAAAGATATTAAGAATATTGAAGTTTATAATCAATATAAAAATGTGTCCGTAATAATAAAAAAATATGTGCAATGCATGCAGAAATATGCTTGCATTATAGCACAGCATCTACATCTATCAGATTCTTACTCAGAAATTGAGATTACATATGCCGCTTTTCCACTACAGATGGAGTCTGTGCTCCTGTCACGCAGGAAGTACTGAACTAATCTTTTTAATGAACTGAGTCTAGTGATTCAGAGCATCGAAAACAACTGCTTTACAAGTCATGAGTCACTAGTTTGTGGGTGTTGCATATAAAACAAAGTCACTGCAGTTTCATGCAGCTGGCTCAGTGCGGTGGGACCATGTAGTGGAAAAGCGGCAATAGACTTTATATTTCACTTTTTAATATAGTATAGGAAATAAGTATAGCAATATAGAAAGTGAGACAGTGTGATTTAAAATAGAATTATACTTGATGTTGTCCTCACCTTGTCTTTTTCAGTTTTTTTTTTTAATAAATAAAATAAATTTATTACATGAAAAATGTGGTCCTCACATTCCCAAAACCTGCAGTATCTACATGTGCATAAAGCAAGGTCAGACATGTGCATGTCATTGCTATTTACTACCAGACACGTATGAGCCCCACTGCAGCCACTGTAGGCTGTCACTTGTAGTAGCTGTCACACACACTAAGTCTCACGATGACATACATGTACCCGCATTCACACAAGTGATGCAACACTCTGTGTTGAGCCTTCCACTTCTGACGGTTGCCCCTCGTCATATAAATCACTGTCTCTGCTTCAGCAGTTCCAAGAAAAAGTCTCCATATAGCCAATGATGAGCATCACTTATGGGCACATTTAAGTAAACATGGTTGTCAGTATCATTTATCAGTGCCATTTATGTTAGTTATGTTTCATCTACTGTATGTGCTCTAAAGAATTTGATTAAGTAAGTTTTCCTATGTTCTCATACATGGTTTTCATTAGTTTAGGGTTTGGAGTAAACATATTTTTGAATGTGGCAATCTGCATTTGTATGCGTTTTTTTATATGTAAAAGATAATACTAATAATACTTTTAGTATAAGACAGCTTAACAGGCCCCTTGATCTTGCTATTTACCACTTGACTATTTTCGGAAATGTATATGCGTTTCACCTGCATTAGTCGTCTTTGCCTCAAGCAATCATTACTGTTTGAATCCACTTCCATTTCAACCAGAGTTAACGGTTTTGAACATATCGCCCCAGTTTTAGCCTTTACAGTGGCATCCCGTTTGTGACAGAGCTGATTTCAAGGTTCTTTCAACTACATATGAAGCATTTAATGGTCTGGCTCTTTAATCCTCATACTTTGAGATCCTCTGACAGTGGCCTTTTAAGTGTTTCAGATTCTCGACTGAAAACAAAAGGATTCTAAGCTTTTGAAGTCCTGAGAAATTGTTGGATCTCAATGCCAGAGAAAACAAGACTTAATAGATACTTTAACAGTTCTGCATTTTATCTGAACTAGATGTCATGGTTGGTGCTTGGTGTTTAATGTTTTTATTCTTTTATTGCAGTGATGATTGATTTACTCATGAAGCCCTTTCGATAGAAGTAGACTATGATGACTATAATATTATCATGGGGTGTTTGCTAACTAACACAGTATTGCTTTAAGTGAGGGGGTAACACATCTACAAGGAGTCATAATACCCTCAATCGCTTTTTAAAGGTCTACGCCACTTTAGTCTAGCAATGAAACTGAATCACCCCATTTCACTTCACATGGATTTCTAAACAGATCAGAGATGTGTGTTTGTGTGTGTGTGTGTGTGCACTGGTTCACAAGCCTGCGACTGTGCTCAGGTCACTCTGCTCTGCCTGCGTACTCAGAAGTGCAGTTAATGATTCAGTTCATAATAAATCACATGAAATCCTGGGCATCTCTACTCCTGCCTGTAGTTTTATTCAAGACAGGAAAAAATGGCATACACATCAGGTTGAGCTGACTTGCAGTCACTTGCAGTATGTCAGCACATAACACCCCCACTCCCCAACATCATTAATCTCCAGAAGGGAAGTTTGAATCAAACTAATGATGAAGTTGGCAGCAGGTAACTGACGGATAATTGAGATTGAATGCTATTGATTTAGAATGTTATTTTAATTACTTAAATTGTATTGCTGTAGCTTCAAAATAATACATTTGTGAAAACCTATTACAGGAAAAGGCTATAGGTTTTATTTGAAGCTGGAGATACTATAGGATTTTATAGGATTTTTTTTACCCACGAGTCACAAATGGGGCAGAGTCTGCACCAGTCAGCACTAGTTGTGGACAGTCAGCATGACTAGTTGGCACAGAAATCTATTAGTGTGTGAGGGGAACAGACCCGACCCGACCTCAGTCGCAGTCAATCAAACATGTTTGAATTTTTTTTGTACTGATCACTGACCCAACTGCAAACACATTCTGCCAACAGCCAATGAAAAAGAGTAGGTGGGAGACAGGACATAGGGTCAGAAGACGAATATTACACAAAGTAGTGGGAATTTCAAAACAACGATGGTTTGTGTACCCTTTAAACTGTCACTCTCTTGTAGACATGGTTGCTCTTGCAATAGTTTGATGCTTCAGTTGGTTTGATAAATCATGTAGTCTGTGATCCTCATCAGACGCAGTCGTTAAATGTGTGATCCCCAGTCTTTCAGTCGCCATGAAACAAATCTGTTGAGTCGTTTAGTGTGTACTCCGACATTTTCTAACTCGGTAACGCCTGTGAAAGTTGTGTAGTGTGTCCACTTTAGAGGATTCATCAAGTGTGAACATTTTTTTATGTGTGTGTGATTTACATTATGTTTCTGTTTTGCAGGAAAGTGTGTCTCCTCGTAGTAGATCAGTAAGAAGTGCTCTTCAAAATGAATACAGGTATGAACACAACAATACTCAACCAAGATATATGTGAGCTATTCAGAGAGTACTCCATTAAGTTCATGTACAATATTTTTGTTATATAATAATTTTTGTCGTTCTCATTTGTTTAATCGCCAAGCAAAAGTATTTTTTGTTGTTGTTTTAAAAATGCTATTTTGAAATAGAGGTAGACCAGTTGGGCCAATCAATTTGCCCTTTTTAATTGGCATTGGCAGATTAATATTAAATTTAATATGAGTGTTTATTAATATTTATTAGTAGGCCAAGTATTACAAATTACATATTTTCTAAGTTTGTTAAAAAAAATACAAAGTTTTTATTAAAAAATACTGCTGCAGTGCAGACATGGAATGTAGATTGGAGAGATCATTAGTACTGTTCTATAACTCGTTACTGAATTTATAGTTATTGTTATAGTTAAACTGTTATAAATCTATCTCTCTAAATGGAGGATTGGTGACAATCAGCTAAATATAAGGGCCCCGATTTTTTAAAATCAGCATTAGCCATTAAAAAAAACGCATATCAGTCGACCTCTTCTTTGAAATATAAAAGTAAATGTGTTTCCACATTTCAGACCACCTTTGCTATTTTAAAAGCTGCTATGTTTGCTGCGTCTCCTCTGCCACAGGCATGAGTCTGTAACTCTAACCCTGACCCTCTTTCACCACTATGGTGTTGGTCCATTTTGGGCCTTGGTTATAGTGACTAAAAGCATCATTAAGTATAGTATGGTTGTTGCTTTTAACCGGGGTGACGTATTCAACCTCAAATACATTCCCAAAGCTGTGCCCTGAAGTTGGCACAGCTGATGTGTGTATTTCAGCCTATGAATCAATGATGAGTAATCTGTCTCTGCCTTTTCCCCTCGCCACACACGATCACGATGAGTGCCAGTACTCATGGTTGTTGTTTGTCTATATTCACATTATAGAATGCAAACCAAAAATAGCCTTAACATGCATGGAAAGACAAATAATAGCCAACTATAAACTCAATATTAAATTGATAAAAGAAAAAAGTCTATCAAATTAAAGTTAGAAAGTAGTATAAAGACAATATCTTATAACTCACTGACTTTAGGTTAAATGAACTTAACTTATTACCAGTCAAAACTTCAAACCTTTTTTTTAGTGCAGTTAATCTGCCTGTTTTAATGCATGTGCTTTGCCTTCACATATTTGGATTATGTTTCTGGCTGTGACTGATTTGTGTTTGTGGTGCATGTGCATGTGTGCTGCTGCTTCTGCCTTTATGATCCAATCTGCCTGGCTGTGATCCCTCAGATAGCGGAGGATACGCTACCAAAATTGTGGCCTTGTCACTCACACTCTCTCCCATGAAGAGGGTCCAGAGCTCACCAAATCTAGCCACAGGTACTAACACTCACAATCACCCAACAAATTAACTGATGTTCAGGCAAGACGAGTGAGCTAAGTACCTGAACCATTTAAGGAAATGATTCAATTGCCAAAACTGATGATAAAAAGCATAAGGTAAGTCTTAAATATGTTGCTTGTTTGGGCTCCATTGACCTGATATGGCTTGAGCATATTTGAAATACTTTAATAGTCTGTGGCTGCCAATGCTTAACAATATTTTGACCTTTGGATGCCCTTTATTTTTTCCTCCTCCCCCATCCTGAGCTTCTTTTCTTGTCATGAGTCATAATTATCGTATCAACACACTTTTAGTTTTTGCTCCTTTTGACAGCTCTCAAACTGTGTGCTTTGCTTCTTCATGTGTGGTTTGTTCTAATTTTCTTGTTTTGTTGTTTGTTTTGTTTTGATTAGACATGTGGAAATGTTCTCGGATGAGCTCATGTGTTGACTAAAAAAGCCCCATTCTGCTTAAGTCTTCCTGATGCGTGGTGTAGTTTTATCTGTGCAAGCACTCTCTAGATCTGCAAGATGAATCTTTGAACTTTTTTATTCTTTAAGCAAATACTCTGTTTTTACCAGTGAAGTCACAAATAACTTTTTTATCACAGGGCAATTAATCTACAGTATAGTATAGTAAGTGTTGACTTCCCCGTGTACTTCTTCCTTTAGTCTGCTGTAAAAACCTTAACAGCCCCTAGGTTAAGCATTCCGACAGTCAGCTTCCTTTTTAAACAATAGCGTGACATTGTTTAAAAGCTGAGAAGCTTAAAAGGCCTTGAAATTCTAGACCACACTGGATGATGTGGGGCATATTCAGTGTTATTGTGCTGTGCAGTAAACCCTCTCCACTGTAAAAACCAGCTGTCTATTCTGCTTTAGGATCACCAGCATAACCAATCATGTGGATTCAATGACAGTTCTTGTTACAAAGACAAATCTACTGTCATATAAATACATTATTTCATAATAAATCATGTATTATTATTATTATTATTATTATGAATAAAAGTTCATGAGAAAGCACAGTGACTTTTCTGCTGCGCATATGAATCTTTGAGTACAGTAATGGGGCTAAGATTGGTCTCATTCGTTGGATAATCCCTCTTCTTTGACTTGAAAGTAAAGTGGTTTTAACAGTTGATGAACATGGAAAGCTGCCAGCACTCACCTCACTTTTTTCTAAAGGAGAGCCAAAACTGTAATCTCTTAAGAAATGTATAGTATACGCGGCAAAGAATGACTATCTCATCTCATATAGACATGCTATAATTATATATTTCTTTTATACTTAAAAGCTTTTATATAAACCCTGTCAGTCCCCTTCAATCTATGCCATTTAAGATGTGTCTGTTTTTCACGCCAACAGTCTATGACGGTATATTATATACAGTAACTACTGAAGGTGTAATCCTATACGTATTAGTATCGACATCTGCAGGGATAAGTGTGGCCACACATTCATCTCTGCTTGTCTTCTCTGTTCCACAGGGAGTGATTCTCACTCATCAGATTTGGGTAAGCCTCTGTATTTGTTTGAGTAGAACCTTGACATTGCCTATGACAAATGAGGCTATGAAATAACTCACAGGAGACCAGGAATCCTAATCAAACACACTGCATTGGCTCATGTTTTTATTATCAAATTTATCTTCAGATTCTTGGCGGTCACGCAGTGTCACAGATGGCCTTAAGAATGGAGATGCCAGCAGCTCGTCTCTTGCTGCCAAAGGCTTCAGGAGTGTCAGGCCCAACCTGCAGGACAAAAAGTCACCGACACAGGTACACACGTCTCACAGATTATACTAACACATGGATAGTTTTCCGGTAGTATATATTGCCCATGTTTAGAGTTTAAAACTGCTGGCATTTAAAATGCTTGTTTAAGTCTGACGACTCACTGATCTAGAGTGCTTGGTCAGTGACATGGGTCACAGTAAAGCTAAGAGAAACTTTCCTTCAGTCAGCAACCAGAATTCCACAAGGTTTGTTTGTAAATAATTCCCCCGTCTCACCAAATATGTTCATGAAGTGGTCCAGGGAGGAGGAAAAAAGAATGCTAACAGCTTATAATGGCTGGAATAGGTGGCTGCTAAAAGAGGACATTGGCTGACAGCAGCTACAGGGAAAAATTGCATTGTAATATTACTGACTCTGATGGAAAGGTCATTTTGAATATGAGTATTGTACACAGGACTAGTCTGTCTTTCAATAATGCAACATGATGATGTTTTGTATTAAGATTTTCACTGATGATTATTTTGTTGTCGTTTAAACTCCTTTTGGCTGTTGCTTCTAATTGGCAAACAAGGATTTCGTTCACATACCATTGCCACCCCCCAGGAGAGAGAGTTTCCACTTCTCGCCCACTGGCTCTAATCCACCAGACTATAGCTCCCTCGTTGCTCTGGCTAATGATTCTGGCTCTGGAATGCTAACGTTCACTCAGAATGAGAAGGCAGTTTTGAAAGAGACGTACACCATTAATAGCACCTCCTCTTACTCTTACTCAGAGACCAGTGCAAACCCAGTCCAGCAGACACAGCAGCACACTGTCCCGAATGATAGTAGCAACTGTAACATGTCTTCCACCTCAGATCAACAAGTCCAGGAGCGTAAAGTGTCTTCACTCAAACTAACTCCGGTCACCATCCCTGACCCTCCTGCTCACGTCTACTCTAACCCAGATCCCCAAACTAAGACCCAAACTGCTAGTTCACCTCCACCACAACCCAAAAGGACTACCACTCTCTCTCAGCCTCTGAAACAGACGGCCTCAGTTTCTGTCCATTTGGACCCCAAGAATCTGAAATGTCCAGAGCCTCAACCTCGCACAGTGGAACCCAAGCTCCCAGATCAAGGCCCATATCAAACTCCAGGTGCTGCTACATCCCAGGTGGAGATGACAAAGCCTCCTCCTGCTGTTCCACCAAGACCATCTCCTTCGGAACTGTTGGTACATAACTGATTCCATGTTGTACAAATGGCACCAAGTGCATTGATTGTACGTTTTAAGGCCACAGTAAGACAACTTCACTGGGTTTTTCTCACAAGTGCATCACATTATTTGACATCTTTAGACTACAGACTGGTTGCATCATACAGTCAGTCGGTGTGCCATAGTCAGGATGTTCCAAACATCCGAACATAGGTTTTTCTGGTGGGTTGATGAATCCAAACACTGGGAAATCTGATCCAGGCATTTTGATGCACATACATGTACTACTTATTTGTGTTAACTGTTAATGTGTTCATTTTGGTGTTGCCATCAAGTCCACCAAACTAACTGTGACCACATATGTTTTGTGTTAACGTGTATGTGTGATAACCAAGTGTTTCATTCATTGTGTACTTGTGTTTCTGTTTATATTTACTTTGCGACCTTATACAGAGTTTCAACTAACCCGTCTTCAATTCACAGTGATTGTAATGTTTGAATAGGTGATGCTGCAGCCTCATGATGCTTTACTGTGGTTTCACATCAGTATTTCATCTTCTATTAGGCTCACATGCTGCTTCCACGCATCCTGTGTGACACTGTGGCTAATGAGTGATATCACTAAGCACTCTTCTCCTCTCCTCTGTTTCCAACCAACTCCCACCCCGTCCAACACCAGGGGCCTCCATCCCCCAACCCTACAGCACAGCACTCCCCTTACCACTGCCACAGCTCAGAATCACTCGACTACCTGTCAGGCCTAATTCCCAAGGCCCTATCACCCACCCCTTATGTTCCTAGTGGAGTTGGTAGCACAGCTGGCGCGGTCAGTGTGAGCGTCGGTGGCTACGTGTCACCCCCGGCATCCCGCGTGACAGTGTCTGCTCTCAGCCACTACTCGTCCTCCACGGTGGGTCTGCTGGACGAGCTGCAGATCTGTAGTCTGGACTCGCCTGACGCCTCACCCACGCCGTCGCCCACCCTCAGCCATGTTTCTACGTGCACGTCCACCGCTGGCCCCGATGATGTGCTAACGACCTCTGTGGCCTCCACTGCTGCCGCAGCCACTGTCACTAATGTAATTATCCCAGCGAGTCAGTGTTGTAACACACATCATCACCAAAACCTAAAGGTTCCCTCCTTCTTTCACAACTCATTTGGATGGCTGAACCAAACCTACACAGAAAGATGATTGTGATTTTTTCCACTACTAACCATTAATGGCAACCTGCCTGTCAGACACCAGAATTCAATTCTGCCTTCTGTCTTCCCTGATGTTATTGTGTCTGTATTACAACCCCTTGTCTATGTACGTGTGTCTTTGTTTCTCCATGTTGAGCATTTATTTTACAATTCTCGTGCAAGTATACCATCGTTTCACATCAAAACTTCATGTCAGGGCACCACCATCGTTCAGGGAAAGTCGCAACTGGATGAGGTACCTTGTTGGAGGCTGTTATCTGAGAATTCGCTGTGGCCAAAAAGAAATTGAATCATAGATCTAATTCTGTTTTGTTCAAATATGAATATATTGTTATAACCTTAAAAAAAAAAAAAAGATTATTGAATAAGAAGAAAATTGTAGGACCAGAGTTTCCCATTCCTACTGAGACTAAATGAAAAGGATTAGAATAGATAATGGCATCCATTTATACCTCACCTTCTCCTTTATACATGAGTGACTGAAACTGAATTTCCATTTTGTTTGACTTTATTTCGTCTGACATTGGTTTCTTATTAGCAAAGCCGTCACGAGCCATCAAGCCAAACCTCTGTCAAAATGAATCATTCATCGAACCATATTAAATCCATGAGATCAGTGCTTGGTGTTGGTCCATGACCACTAGCCTTGTTGCCACCTATAAATGTGTTGCTTGGCCTGGTTGCTTTTTCAACAAAGGGAATATCCATTCACATGAGCCACCATACTTTTGAAATATTCAGCAAAATTTGAGATGCTGTCCTGCAGTGATTCTGAGGTCTAATCCAGGATATGTGGTAAAAGCCAGCTGCAAATCCTTGGCTTGAGATTTTGTCAGCAATCTCATTGTGTTCAGAATAACAGCTAAAGAAATCCACTCATTTTCAATTAGCTTTTTACCCATAGTTTGTTGGTACATTGTGATTATGGAGGCCTTTAAAATGGAAATACTGTGTTTTTATCTATTGTCGGGTGAAATCACTTCAATCAATCAGTATCACTGTTGTCTTGTTAGCGTGACACCGAATTTATATCGTTTTCAATTAGATTGTGAAAGACGCGTCCGTGTTTGCTGTCAATGTTTTAATCTCTGTTGTTCTGTGGTAGAGTCAAGTGATTCGGAAGAAGTGTCCCTTTCCCAAACTAACTGCTCTTGCACTACAATCACTTCAGACTGAGTACTTCCTGTGAATCACATCAGATCCAACATCTTTCAATAATATTGTTCAATAATATGTTCTTCAAAGCTATAAATGTTTGTAGCAATCAGATGACACCTTTTTTAAAATATATATCTGAACACGTGATTCTGTTGCTATTTGTGAATGGTAGACTAACTGTCTCTTCTTTTGGCTTGTGGGTTACTCATAGGGTCAGGTCCTCTGTCACGCTATGAATGGAAATGCTAGCCATCCACAGAGACCCCTCTCTCCCCCGTCGTATCCTCCTCCCCCTGCCTCACTCCACACTGGGCTGCAAAGACGCAGCAGGAGTTCAGGTGAGTCACTTTTCACGAGTCTCGCGCTCTGCTCACCAATAACACGTGACTGCAAATACAGTAGAAATAGAATTAAATCCAAAATGACATGGTTTAACATACAACACACTTTATTTTCCCAGTGGGATTGAAATTATTGTGTTGAATCTAATTTTATCAGAATTGTTTCCATAGTATTAGATTATTTTAGGCAGTAGATTCATTTTTGTTATGATAGATTTATGGTATGCACTGTATATCTATTAACAGAACAAGATACCATTTAAATCAAGCATATATTTCTGATTACGTTTAATTAGAATGTCTTTTTTTTCCCTGCTGTATCCAGAGGGCAGCGAGTCTGTCACCAGAGAGTCTGTGGTGTCGGGCCAAACCAGTATCAGCAGCACTGTGCCCATTGCCTGCTTCTCAGAAGAAGAAAAAAAGGTTTCCATAATCAAAGCCCCTCATTATGAAGGCATTGGCCCAGTGGACGAGTCTGGCATCCCTATTGCCATCCGCACGGTGAGGTTAAACATGTAACAAAGTGCAGCAGCACAATGACTCCATTTGGCACTTTAATGTACCACAGTTGTGTCTTTAGATGCATTTCTGATGTCTTGATGTGTGATCAGGCTCACGAGAGTGGATTACTTTCAGCTGTCAGCAGCTTTTGAGGCCCATCTTAAAAGCTGTTTCTCCTCACTCACGCACACTCTCAGCATCTCTTCTGCTCGGCCTTTGTGTGCAAGTTTTAAGGATGAGTTCAGACAAGGCCTTTGCACTGCAAGGTCCTTTGTGCCTGGTTGCCAAATCGTGTGTCTTATCTCTGTTAAGGTGTTAACACTCGAGGCAGTCATGCTTTTCTTGGCAAGTGGTGTCTAAAGACGTCCTAAATTCTGCAGAGTGAGAGGAAGTAAAGTGCAGGAATGAGAGGTGGCCAGTAAAAAAAAAAAAAAAGTACACGAGAAGATGTGAAAAGAAGAAAAATGAAAAACCGATGCTCTTTATTGTGAGCAGACAAACATTTTTGTGGCCACTCTGTTTGGTAACCGTGGAGAGTGAAGCGGTAATTGGACTGGTTCCTGGTTGTGCCATTGCTACGTGCACAGTAACACTGTGGAGGAAAAATGCCTCTGCTCTGACCAGAGTTCAGTCACTGTTGTTGTGCTACTGAATAAAGAGAGGATTAAATCTCTCTGCCATTTGATAGCTCTTTATTAGAGTGGCCATTAGATGTATACTGTATATACAAAAGCACATCCCAGGGTTTTTCCTGGACTTTCTAGTCTTGTATGATTTCTTTTGATGTTTTGTGAGGGCCGTGTCAGCTTTGTGGTGTGATTTTCTGAAAATGTACAGTATATGTTAAATATTCTTAAAAAGTTTTCATTAACAATATAGAAAAAGTTCAGTATACAGTATATTGATACTATATATGTATATATACATATAAATATATATATATGTGTGTATACATATTCAGATCTTGTAAATGAAGATGATGATTATACGTCCTGTATTGACCAAAGAACACAAAACAAAAAACAACAAAAATGTATATGAATTAAAAATGAGTGCATTAGTTGAACACAGCTGTTTCTCTCCTAAAATTGAAGCAGAACTGAAATTAGAGCACCATCAGCTTCTGTTTGAAATATAAAGGCAAAATCCTGAGAGGGATTTAATGACTTTTGTCCTCTACTGCACCAATCTCACCCAGTCATCAATACAAAGAGGAAAAGAGACAAAAATTCAATCATCATCAATTCATGTGAAGTTTTGCCAAAGGATATCCTAAAACCTCCTCTCCTTGTTAACCCTTGAATTCCCTGACTCACTTTGGATTGAGTAAATGCATCTCTGTTAAATTGTAGAAATTATGCACTGAAATTACATGTTAAAAAGAAGAAAAATGTTTCTAGAAAGTAACAAATCTTGACTATATTCAATAATTTATTCACGCTTGGCCGTGTGTTTAATTGTTTGTTAGTGAAATACAGATGTCTTAAATGTCAGTGTGCCTGCCTTTGCTCAGTAATGTCCTTTAAAACAGTCATTTTTCCATTTCTTTTATTTTAGTTTAGGCACATAAATCTTAACGATTATTTCTCTCCCAGCAGACGGTGGACAGACCCAAGGATTGGTATAAAACTATGTTCAAACAGATCCACAAGGTTCACAAAGCAGGCAAGTCTGTACCCAATCAGTGAAATGTAGAAATGTACATTATTTGATGGGATTTGATTGTCATGTCCTTGTCATGCATGCATGCTGCTTGTATGCGTATGCGTGTGTTTTAGCAGTGTTTTTTGTACAAATTGAGAGGCCCACAGAACCGCAGAGCCAGAATTAAATGTGAACGTGAACAAGGACGTTTGGAGTGGAGGAGGTTATTAAGAGAAAACCCCTGATAGGAACAAAGCAGTCCTGGGAAATCTACTCTAACTTTGTGGCCCTGGTAGAATCACACAGTCATTACAAGGTGTGTTCGTTCTTAACAGCTCAAGCTTCTTGCTGTTACTATTTCGTGATGGTGTGTACCAGAAGTAAAAAAACTATTGGCTTTCATGGCTCTCAGAATTCCCAGAGATCCCTGTTTATTAACATGATTCAGTGGATTAATAAAGTATTTCTGCAGTCCAACACAAACTCTTTTGAGTATCTCTTCCTGTAGTATTTAAAAGGTTCTTTAAAAAAAAGGTGTTCAGCTTCTTTCTTAGTAGAAAACTGCAGTTTTGTTCAGATGTACGTAATGTGCATAGATGTGCTCAACATTTATACGTAACAAAGTAGTGATGTGGAGATAAGCCCTGTGAAAAATGGTCACTATAAATTATGGGAATCACAGAGTAACGCAAGAGAAGTTATGAGATAAATAGTCCACGATATTGATGATATAACACAATATGTTATGCTATTATTTATACAACAAGACAATCAAATGATTGGTTATGGTATCTTTGTAACTGAGGCATACAAATTAAATGCCTCTTAATACATTATCATCTTATATGAATTGATTACTACACTAATGGCCAACTATTTTAATAATGAATTCATCAGTTTGATTCATTCTTTTTTAACAGTAATTTCCTCCATGACTATAAATGGTTTACTTTGAGGACAAAACATTTTGGGGTTTTAAAATGAATCAGAATCAACACAATTTTCTGTCGTGTTGTCTAAAGGTGAATTCATTTGTCAAGTAATTACTTGACAAATGTTGGTCTTAGTGTTTTATTATGTTGTTTTATGGCTAGCTGTACAGCACTTTTTAAATGTGCTTTATAAATAAATGTGGATTTGGATTTGGATTTGTTGCTGTGTCAACCTTTATCATAATCAGGAGAAATAATTCTATAAATAATTGTATCCAAGGTGAATAAAGGTGCATTTCTTTTGTAGGGCGAATCTACAAACTCATACCTTAGTATATGCCATAAAGAACGTTTGTCATTCCGGTTTTGTTCCTTTCCTTAACAGATGATGACTATTCAGACACATACAATGCCACATATGCCGTCATAAACAATGGTGAGACCTGCTTTATATATGACAGCATTTGTAGGTCATCCAGTACATCATTACAACACAGCATGTCTGCGTCTTCCATGATGTCTTCTCTATCTTGTCCTGAACAGAAGACCACATCCTGTCATCAAACACAACTATGGCCCACCCTGCTCCGCGCACACATACGTACAGGCCGCTATCCAAGAGCCCCTCAGACAACGGAGGGCATCTGGGGCCTCGAGAGCCTTCCCCGTCCCCTGTACCCCCTCCACCTCTACCCATGCCATCTTTACTGCAGCTGAGGGCCAGGGATAGTGACCGTGGGAAAGACCCACCAGACATGTAAGAGGAACCTGGAATATAGAGCTTAAACAATTAATTGATTAATCGATTACTAAATTAATCAACAACTATTTTGATAATCGATTAATCGGTTTAAAGCTTTTATCAAGATTAAAACAAGATTTCCAATTGTTTAAGCTTCTTAAATGTGAATATTTTCTTCATTTCTTTGCTCTGGATAACAAAGAAATCATTACAAGTTAATCATGTTTGATTTGTGGACAAAACAAGACATTTGAGAACATCATCATTTCCAGGTTTGACAAACACAGATAAACATTTTTATTGACGGATTAATCAATTATGAAAATAATTGTTAGTTGCAGCTCTCATGGAATCTGTATCTTAATTTGCACTTGCACTAATACAAGTGCATTTTTTAGTTATTATAAATATACTTTTATTTTATCACTCTGTGGATTATTTTCACTAAACACTGGGTGCTGTGCAGGACTGATGAAATAGAAAAAATGTCCACACACCAGTTGTTGCTCCGAGAAAAAACTTTTTATTATCAACCAAGGACACTTGGAGCCCAAGCTTATTATTTGGTAGAATAAGAAATATTTCTACATTTTTTAAATGTATTGTGTTTGTTTTTTTGTTTATCGTTTAATAGGAATGAATGGGGTCCTCCCGACAGAAAAGTGGACACACGAAAGTATCGCGCAGAGCCCAAGAGTATTTTTGAGTATGAGCCTGGAAAGTCTTCTATTTTGGAACATGAAAGACCAGTGAGTAGTTTTAAAAACCTTCTTTTACTTGATAAGAAGGAATTCTGAAAAGTTGCTGCCATTGTCACGACTGTCTTTCTTTGTTTTATTCACATGTGATGCCTTTAGGGACTTAGTCGCCAAATATTTAAATATCTATGATATTGAGTGAAGTGATTGTTGGGGTTTTCTTTATTTTTTAATTCATTCATATTTTTTAATTCATTAATTAAAGATGGCCTCTCTTACTCCATCCCTTCTCAGGCAGGTCCCTTAATTGGTAAGGTTAGTTAGTTAGGACTTTTTTTATATATTTTACTTATTGCTGGCTATCAGACATGAAGAGGATTTCATCAACTAAACAAATAAACGTGTTTCAGACACACATCATCGACCCTAACTGTGAAGATTCTTGTTTCCTTCAGAAGCAGTGTGGGCGTTAAAAAGGAAGGTTTCCACCCACTAGTGACTGTTCTCTACCTGCAGTTCACTCTGTGTGGGGTGAATGACAAAACAGAATATAAACATAATTGCTATGTAAATTTAAAAATAGGAACGCAGTCCTGATGAGGAGGTTGTTGTGTAGGGGAAAAGATTTAAAAGGGAAGCTTTTGTGAAGGTTTCACAGATGTTTAATGTAATGACTGCAGAAACTGCAGGACAATAATGCATGAGTCAGCCTCTGATAGACAGAAGCAATAAAAGGAGAAAGCCATAGGCAGTAGAAGTGAGCCCACGCTGGCTAATCTGCTGTCTCTTAATCTATGTCGTCTGTTCACTACTTTTTTCTCTCCATTTTCTAAGGTAGAAAATGGCACCAAAAACATCTTTTTCATGATGTCCATATGGCTCAGTTATGAGCTACAAGAAAAGAAACATTAATCTGAAACCCCTTTTTATTAGGTTTCTTCTTTTTCTTTTTTATTGTGCTTATGTCTTTTAGAGTCTGTGCTCCAGGCCTTACTTATTTTAACAGGCTGACACATTTTGTCTGAAACCTGGATTTTCCTTTTTAAGCAAGAGACATGTAAATCCACAACACCTACATACATCTCCTGGCTTTGTATGTAGGTGTTATTCACTGTGCTGTCCTGTCTTCATGTTTTACTTCTTCTTTACGTTAGTGGTATTAATGTAATGAGGTCTCCGGCTACTCTGACATACATTATGTAGTGCATCATCCACTGAGCCTGCAAATTCAGCCCTGGAAGTCGCAGTCTGTTTTTTAATGCATGAGAAATGAACTATATCAGTTTAGAAGAGCCAAGCTATTTAAATTATCTGTCTCTTCAAGTTTTGGACTGTGAGTATTAGTATTAATCATTGTTAGTATTTATCATTTGTCAAATGGCTTTTGCATTGTCACCTTTTGGCCTTATCAGCCATTCTAGATCTTCATCCTGTGTCCATCTCCCTGTTCCACCTTTGCTCATTCATAACCATGAGGTCCATGTCTCTCTTTGTGTGTGCCTTCTTTCCACACTTGCTTTCTTCTTCTTCTGTTTTTTTTTTCTGCTCCCTTCTCCTCTCTGTCACTTTCATACTTTCCCAGACCTATGATGACATAGATTTAGAGAACGAGCCTTGGTATAAGTTCTTTTCCGAGCTGGAGTTTGGGCGGCCGGTAAGTCAGGGCCAGAGCTACTCCCGCAACCACAATCGTGTTGTAGGCATACACCCACTTCATTCACCCCACCCATGATTTTTTTTTTTTCGTCTCCATCAATAGCCTGGGTGGGGCTAGTTGTTTGGGCATGTGGTACTTGTTGGGTGCTGTGACTCCCCCCTCCACCCCACCCCACCTTTACGACAGGCTGTGCTATGTCTTTGCGTTGCTGGGTTCTTTGGTCTGGGGGCTAAAGCAGGCACTGAAGCAATGTTTTTATTTTAGTTGGTTCATTTAATTTGAAGTCACAATTTTGCCTGAAATGTATCAGAAAAAACATTCTCTTACTCAGAAGATGAATAAATATGCAGTAGATATGTTTACTTTGTGAGCATTTGGTTATTTACAAGCCATAGGACTTGAGCGCCCTCAGCTGGATGCAAAAAGTAATAACATTCTTGAGGCATATGGCATCAGATTACTCCAACTTGACCGACTGTCATGAGGAGTTATCTGTGTCTCTGCATGACATCAGGTGGTGAATTTGCTGCCTCATTCACAATATTCAGGTGAAAATTTGACATGTCTAGCATTTGTGTCCACCAAAGTCACTTTGGACTGAGTGTTGAGATTTCTTCCTGTAATGTTTTGAACGTTTCCGTCCCGTGAATAATAATAAGCCTGTAGAGTGTTGTAGTTTTGCAGTGACTGGTCCAGAATGGACACACTTCACCAGTTTGTTCACTGGTAGAGGTTTTATTTTTTTATATTTGAATGACTCAGTAAAAATTACTTTATTGACACCAGTAAATTAGCACTAAACTACAGCATTTAATCAAATAAACACTGCAGCTTGTGCTTCACTCAGCGTTCTGCTTTACAGCTTGCTGTCTCACTATGCATGCATGTGTGTGTGGTACATGGGCACATTTATGTGTGTGTGTTTGTGTGTAGGCCTCATTTATTTTGGTATTTATAAGCTAGTATTATACTTGTGTACTCGTTGATAGGAAGCGATATAATGTGCTTTTTAACAAGCTTGTGTGATGTACAAATGTGTTGTGAGCATGTTTTGAGTGTGTGTAAAGTGACATGTGTGACCCGTGTGAACTTGTCCATCTCTGTTTACTCAAATTGTCTAACTGGTGTCACTCTCTCACCATATTTCTTGTTTTGTCTTTGTTTGTTTTTTGTTCCTCCCCATGATGTCACCTCTGCTTCTCCTCCTTCACCTCATCTACACCTTCCTCCTATTCCTCCTCCTCTTCCTGCTCACTGCTGCTGCTTGGGGCTCAAGCCTCCTAAAAAACGCCTGGATTATAATCCAGACATCTCCGCCCGCCAGCTCATTGAGGTAATCTCATATTCATGAGTGTTACAGTAGAGTTTTTAATCCCGCAGTGTCAAACCAATTGTGGGAATCAGAATTTATATCAAGAAAAATGAAGTAAGCTTTGTAATCTTCTTTGAAATTGTATAAACATATGTGGGTTGTACTGAATACAGAAAGCTATATTTTCTGTCTGTTATCATCTCTCCTTATATAAAGGTCTAGATTTTTTTTTAACTGATAACATATTTTATCTCTTCAGTGTTTTCAACATGATTGCATTTGGTGTAAAGCATTTCTTTGCTGTTCCAATGTATTTAACATCTCTTACCACTAAGACCCATTCCAGGTGATCCATGCCAGGCTTTGCAGGCCAGCATTTGCCCCCTGAGCTCAGCTCATAACATCCTCTGCTATCTCACCTTACCCATCCTCCACCAGAGCAGCCTGACAGAGAGCAGACAATTATTTCCGGCGTTTACACTTCATGGTCAGGTGTGCCATGTGGAACCAGCATCAATCACACCTTATGCTGGGGGGAGCGTTTTGAGTGTGGCACAGCAACAGCCGCATGCAGGCTGTGCATTGTGAGCTACTCTGCCTTGAGTCTTTGTTCCTGCAGGGCTCACTTTTCTCTTTTGCTCTCTGTCGTTCTTTCAGTCCTCCCTGCGCATCGTTCCTGCTGAGAAGGCTCTGGAGAGACCTGCGAGGTAACCTCTGCTTCCTTTATTTTCCCCTGCATCATCCTCATCCCCCTCCCCCATCCCCTTGACAGCAGGAACCGTTGTTGTGATTCAGCCCAGAATCACAACTCTGCACTATTGCTGGTGCAAATAGCCTCTGTAGCTGCTATCACTGTTGATTTGCATGGATTAGTGTGAGTCTTTACTTGCCTTTGTCATTAAAGGCTGTGAGTTTTGCAACGCTTTGTCTCTGACTGAGCCAGAATAAATTAACCCTGCAAATCTATTGATTCTGCCCTTCACCTCCTACCCGTCCCTTTACCCCCCTTCCTCTAGTCCTGCTCCCTTTCACTAGTGGCCTGCTTATTCACATTTTCCTTGGTGAATGGGCAAAAGGAGGACATGCTGAAGAGGCCACTTAATAGGAAGCCCTCTTAACAAATTAGCAAAGATACGTACACAATCTTGTCTCATCATTTTGGGCAAGAATAATACATTTTAGTTGGATCAACTTTGGTTTTATGTAAAAACACGAAACCAAGAATTATTGATTATTGTATCAGAAAAACATTCAGGTTTACCCACCAACAACAATGGAACTTTAGCTCTGTTATTAACGTTAGTGGGTTATTAAAGCTTAAAAAGAATTGATGTTCTTTTACTGGGTTTGCAATTATTGAAGACAATAAATAAAATGTACCCACTTGGGATCGTTAAGTTTTAACAGTACTACTTTTTTCAATACTGCATTAGTGGTACTCTTATTGATTCTTTTTAGGAGAAAGAATTTACCAAAAGAAGTTAGAAAATGTATTTCTTTTTTTTTAACATTTAAGGCAACTAAAGCAGTGCAATTTAAAAGCAGTTATGTTGAAATTTAATTTTAATAAAATAAAACATTTGTTTACAGAACTTTTTGAAAATTATTTTACAACACACTATCAGTGAAATTGGTAACAGGGATAAATGGTCGTATATTCATTTTATTTGTAATTAATTCAATATATGTATATACTTGAAGGAGATCAATATACATTAATTACATATTTTTCTGAATAGCAGTTTTAAAGTCTTAAGTTCAGACAGCTTGTCTTTTAACTGACTAATAGTTACTATTAACTTATGGTTGCATAATTTAAGTGACTCATCGTGGGTTCCTGCTAGCATAACATACCTGAGGTGGAGGGGGGGGACGCAGGAGGCTTCGAGCTAAGCTGCATTGCTTGTATTGCCACCTTTATAAGCAAAGCCCTTATTGCACGACTATTATTTGCATCAATTCTGTTAAAATATTACCAGACTTTGGAACATTTAGTGCTTTCCATTGCGACACAGTCAGAGCAGGCCGGTGTCTGTGGGGCTCTCACTGCCCCTGTGTGTCCGTGTGTGCGTATGTGACAGCGGGAGCTAGCCCCGCCCCTCTCCACAGACAGGCAGCTGCCTGGGACAAAGACACACACAGATCTCTCTTCATGATTGGGAACGGCAAAAATCCATGTTAACGTCAGCACTTGATTGATATTACGCTACTTCAAAATTTTGCCCATCCCTAGTACCCACACTCCATTTATAGTGCTTATATTCAATTCACCCATTGAAAAGTGCTTTTGCCCAGTGCATATCCTTGTGAAAGCAGCTGTGTTGATGATTGACTGTTACAGTGCTGCCAGTGACTACAGGAAGAGAAGGAAGTCGGAGCCTTCAAGTTCTCAAGTGAACGCTCAGTCTCAGAGCAGAGCTGCAACCTCCCCAAAACCAGTGGATGCCTACAGACCCAGCAGCAGCCTAAAGAAGCCTGTCATTCGTTCCTCACCATCATCACCTTCCAAAGCCAAAGGTATGCACACAAATAGCGCAATTTCAGGTATTTTTTTCTATCTTTTTTTTTTTTCCTTATTTTTCCCAAACGGACCAGAACATTAAAGATGTGTGTTTGATTTGTTGTGTCTTTCATTCTATATTTTATGTGGTCATGAATGTCATTTAATGGTGTTGGTGGGGGTGTCAGGAAACAGCAAATCATCTTTTTTTCCAACCCTATTTTCTCTTCGTCTGCGCCTCTCCCCAGCTCTTCTACCTTTTTAGAAGTTGTTATTGCTAAATCTGCTTTCCTCCTTCTTCTCTTTCACCACGCTGCTTTCTGTTGGACATCTCAAAGGTGGGGACGCATGCAACATGTATTCAAACAGTTTGACCTCCCCAGGTTCTTATCAAGGCTCCTGTACACCTCCTGCTTCCTCTGACTCTGTTCATCTCCTTGAGGATGGCAGCTCGTCCTCCAAGCAGTCTGTCTGTTGTAAGAACAGTTGGCAAACAAAACAACAGGATCCTGAGACATGGACCAGTGTTGAGGAGGTGCCGCCCTCTGCTGGCAAACTCAAGTCACGCAGCTGTGATGATTTACTCAGCGACGGGCATTCGGGTTCAGTTGGTCGCAATGCCACCCGTTCAGAAAGTGCTGGGTCACTGGTGTGTGATGGGAATCCCTCAGGTTCAACTGCATCCAATTCCACTTGCTCACTGCCACGACTCCACCGGCGACTGACACATGAATCACCAGGCTTTCTTAAGCTCTATCGCAAAATGCACCAGATTGACCGAGCACAGCTCATCCCATCTGATGTCATCCGCTCAGTCCGTGCTCGCATTCTGGAACTAGAGCGTCAGCCTCATCTGCACCTTCATCGCCTTTCTCCTTGGACACCTTCTTGGGGCGTGGAGGTGCCACAAGATATGGTGCCAAACCGCATTTCTACATATGAGAACCTTATTCAGAAATCAAAATCCATGCCCAACTTGGGTGATGGTGAGATGCCTTCAGGCACTACTACACCGGGTGACTCTTCATCACGAGCCAGCAGTGGTGGTGGTGGCACACCAAGTTTTCCGAAACGTCGTTTTTCCATAGAATCTTTACTAGAGGAAGACAATAACGGCAACAGTAGTACAGTACCTCACTCCATGGATCACTTACATCGACCCCGTAGCCCACCTGAGGGCCGACCTCGTGGGCCAGAACCTAACCATGGCCGGGCCTTTCCTGCTCCCCCTGTCCCGCAAAGCCTTCAAGCCAACCCAGACTACTCTGACAGTGAACAAGACGCTGTTGCGTCAGACCTGAGTGACTTTATCCAGGTGGAGGGCTCCTCATTTTGTAGTGAGAGTGACTTTGACCATTGCTCGCTAACCTCCTCTGAGAGCTTGTACGGCTCGTCCACCCTACACCACCACCTCCGTCATCACCACCACCACCATCACCACCACCACACTGGTCACCAAAATGTAGGCCAGAGCCAGGGCTACCAACACCGGCACCTCATCAGTAGCTGTAAAGGCCGCTGCCCGGCTTCTTACACTCGTTTCACAACCATGCTCCGCCATGAGAGAGAACGGGCCCGGCAGGAGCTCCAGAGACCCTCAAAACAGAGCAACCAGTCAAAAATCCAAAGCTCACACTCCCAGGAAGCAATGTCCAAGCTGGCCTTCCTGGTCAGCCCAGTGCCTTTCCGCAGGAAAAAGGGCTCACCACCTACCTCCAGAAGAGTCAGTGGTGGTGGAGGTCGAGGTAGCAGGCCTAAGTCCAAACAGGCTATTTATGAAGCACTAGATGCAGCCTTGAGAGACATTTATGAGCACATTCAAGCAGAACGAGGCCACAGAGGCACTAGGGCACCTGACGATAGCATCCTGAGGCGAATACTGGCAGAACTACTGCCAAATGTGCCTGAACGAAGCTCCTCACTGCGGGGGAGGAGGGGCTGTTGGTACGGGGGTCACTCCTCTGCATCATTGTACCCAGATGGTAGCCCCACTGGGTGTGCCTCTTACAGAGAGGATCCATCCACACCACGGCTACAGTCACCAATCAGTGCCTGTTATGGACGCCATTTGGACACCACAAACAATCACGAATATGGAGAGGAGCAGGGCAATGGAAATGGTCTCTGTTTTTCAGGTGCAGACAATACATATGTCACACATCAATTATATATGTGTACCTTTTGTCATGTAGTCAGTCATACTTACACATCATTTTTTATACAAAACATGCATCCGCATACATTTATCTTTGTGTCTCTTTTATTATCTTTGGTATTTCCAATGCCTGTTGCCCTATTCCCCATGTTTGGTCAATACACCCATTACTGTGCTTCTATGTGTTTTATATGACATTCGGTGAGAACTTTTGACCATAAATTCTCAAGTTAAACCAGATTATTTTATTTAGCTTAAAGCTAATAACAGTTAAAATGTAATGTGTCCTGCTGATTTCTTCTCATTACAGTCTCCCGTGAAACTGGGAGGATTAAAAGTTGCTGGAAGGGTTTTAATTTGTACCATGTTCAGGAAAAGGATGGAGACAAATAAAAAAACAGATTCACAGTTCAGAAATGGTTATGGTAGTAAAATATAATTGTACAACGAGGATGTTGCAAATGGAAATCCGG
Source organism: Solea senegalensis (assembly GCF_019176455.1). Lineage (NCBI taxonomy): Eukaryota > Metazoa > Chordata > Actinopteri > Pleuronectiformes > Soleidae > Solea > Solea senegalensis. The sequence continues at coordinate 21,523,391 of NC_058026.1, forward strand.
TATTTCTGACATTGAGGTTATAAAATATTTGAGAATTTGTGGCACACTAGTCTTTAGTTTTTCATTTGAATGTTGTTTAAGGACTTTTATTTGCCTGATTCATGAATGGAGTTATTGAATCATTTCATTGTCCCACAATAGTTTTTATTTCATTCAAGCACTTTGCTTGTAAATTGTTTTTATACTTTTTTGTTGGACTTTGTTCGTTTGTAAAGAATTGCATGTTTCTCCTATATCATTATGTCATGTTTTATGGGAAAAGTGGAATGACTGTGTTTTTCCAATTGACTGGAAATAAAAAACACACCAATTCTTTTTGACCAGAACTTTCATTCCCTCATTGATCTGTCGGAATGGCATCATCACTGTACCATCAGCACGTTTGTATCGTGAGCATGTGGCCTGACTGTAGTTTCAACATCGTTGTGACCTTTGGCATTTGTCTTTACCAATCATAGACCAGGATGTCTCCAGGAGTTATTCCACCATGGAATCCACCATCCACACACCTGCACCTAGAAGACCTACTCCTGACAGAGAGGTACAGCATTAAAACTGGATTATCATAATCCCAGCATTAAGATATAGGTTAACAACATTAATAGAAGATGGGTATACAGATACGCAGCATGTGGTTGTGCAGCACTTTAACAAAATCCTCGGTCTCTTCTAGTACAGAGAAAAATGAATGAGACAATAGCTTTGTATCTTTTTTGATTGAGGTTCATTTTCACAGTATAATTACACCTACTTGCAAACAGTTCAGAAGTGACGTTGATGTTTTACTTGATAAATTGCTTGCTGGCTTTCTCCCTCTCTCACTCTGATCTCCCATGTCTCCCATAAACAGATGACACAACTTATTCTGTTCTCTCTCCTTCACCAGAAACAGCCTGCAAGAGCCATTTATGATTTTAAGGCACAAACGGCGAAGTGAGTAAACCCATAGCACACACACAATAAACTAAACCTATAATGCAGGGATCTCTACCTGCACATCAATACATCTCGGCTTGCTTATTGTTTATTTCTTATATTAGGTTTATTGTCTTCCAACCCAATTTGAATGGTTTTAACTGATTTATTTTTAAATATGTGCATGAGCACAGGTGTGGCCGAATGTATTGGAGTGCTTTAGGGGCTGATATTGTGTAGTTCATGTTGTGTATATGATGTGAGCTCTGCTGGTCAAAATGCAAAAATACTTGAATGATATTGTGTTACAGGGAGCTGACATTTAAAAAAGGTGACGCAGTAAACATCATCAGACAGATAGATAACAACTGGTATGAAGGAGAGCACCGTGGACGGGTGGGGATATTCCCCATATCATATGTAGAGGTAAATGCACAACTGACCTATGAATCTGTATGTTGTTTTGCCAAAAATGTACTATCCTCCTTAATATACCAGCCTGTTTACACAATACTTGCATTCCTGTGCAGAAAATGCCATCTGCAGAGAAGCAGCAGCCAATCCGCCCTCCTCCGCCAGCACACGTCAGAGAGATCGGAGAGGCGGTGGCTCGGTACAACTTCAATGCTGACACTAATGTGGAGCTGTCGCTCAGAAAGGTAGACCAAATGTGCAAATCAGCACATATTTGAATACTTACTTACATACATACTTGTTTCTAATTTTGGAATCAAGAGGTTGTGTAACTGTTTCCTGTGGTCCATGTGTTTTTCAGTTAGAACAGTTTTTTTATATTTCATCCTTGGTTTATATTAAAAGCTTATGCTTCTTTTGTGTGTTTACGTGTGTCTGTAGGGTGAGAAAGTAATTGTAATAAGGCAGGTGGATCAGAACTGGTACGAGGGCAAGATCCCAGACACAACTAAACAGGGCATCTTTCCCGTGTCCTACGTTGACATCATGAAGCGCTCCCCGTCCAAGAGCTCCACCCACCACACAGACTCACGTGGTCACCCTGGCATCAGGACTCCAAGCAGTACGCCCGTCAAGGTAGGAGAATCATTACAATAAGGTAATGACAGAGCTCAAGACAACAATCCAATATATCAGAGTGACAAATTACTAATAAGTCATCTGTTTATAAGATAAAAAAAAAACAGCTGCTTTATACAGTAACTTGGGATTTATTCAATGACTATAATTTGGGGTTACAGTATTGTCAATTGTAATTGTTTGTTTTAACCAACATCAACACATGTTTATTTTGTGTCAGTATATTAAATACAAGGGAGTACAACTTTAAGTTCAAACTTCCCCAGTCAAACACACTAGATTAACACTGTATTAGTTTTTTATAAATCACACTCTGTTCCTTTCCCTTCACTTTATCTTCATGGAGCCTTTCTACCATCTACCTCCATCAACCACCACATGTGACTTCCCCTCCCCTCTCCCCTCGTTGAGAAAGCCTGACCTGCAAACTATCACCAGTGAGTGGCTGTCTCTCACAATGGACCCATCCGCATCCCCTCCAGCTCACTCTTGCCCCCCCACCCCTGCACCACCCACCCCTCCCCCTCTTCCAGCTGAACTTGTCCCTTTTCCGATGGCTAAGAGACCCTCACCTACACTGACACAAAGAGGCTTTGCCCTCCCACCCCAGACATTTTCCAGAACTCCACCATTTAGGGAAGGAAGACCTAGTTTAGGTCACACCCCAGCTGTTCTGCCTTCCTCGCAACCTCCTCCCTCTACTCATTCCTCACTCACTTCCCCACCACCGGACTCTTTTCATGGATACAACAGCAGCAGCCGGGGGTTGACTGAAACAGCCCCGATTTCACACCCTGTTAAGCCAGAGGTTTTGTGCATCACAGCCCCAGAGCCAGTAAAGTCACAAATTCCACAGTGGTGCAATTCAAATGCACCAGTACAAAAAAGCACCAAAGCCCCCGACATTAAGCTACAAGTAAAAGACCCTTATGATGAGCTATTGTCTCTGATCCTGGATGATTCTGCTGAAACAGATGATGCTAATTTATCAAGATTATCTCCAATAGATTCCCCACCACCTCCGCTAACCACCGAATCCCAGAGCAGGTTTAAGTTAAGAGAAGATTCTCATCAGCCGACAGGGAAACCTCCGGTATTCACTCCTGCCAGTAAACCAGCTGGTAGCGTTCGTGTTGAGGTGCAGTTTCACAAGCCTGTGGCGATGCAGCCACTGCCCGTCACCTGGGGAGCACAGCCAAAAACTCTGAAAGACGACGAACCGTTCCAGTCTCAAAGGCCACCGTCAGCCAAGGGGAAGACATTCACTGAGTTGTTCATTGAGGAAGAGGATGAAGCTTTAGAAGAAAAAGAGGACAGTAGAGTTTTAGAAAGTCTCGGTCCACAGGTAGAGCATGGTGTGAACTCCCTCAGTTGAGGGACATTGAGGAAAACATTTATAAATCTGAGAAGCTGCTTAGTAGAACAGCCGATAGGAGTGCTGTCTCTCTGAAATGCTCTTTGTTTGGACAAAGCCTCTGTTTACACCTGGCATTAGAATACATTTTCTGTGATCGGATAGTGCTTCACCACATGTATTTACACCTGGTATTATTGTGTCTAGGGCCGCGTGGTTGGTGTAGTGGTTAGCACTCTTGCCTTTGCAGCAAGAAGACTCAGATTCAAGCCCCTGTTGGAACAAGCCTTTCTGCGTATCGCCCCATGTCAGCTGAGATTGGCACAGCACCCCCGACGATCCTCCTGTGGACGATAAAGCTATTATTTTTATGATTATTGCGTCTATATTAAGATTCGATTGCTATCCACTCACAATCGTCACCCACGTACTTCACCTCCCGCTCTGTGCTCTGCCATATCAACAGCAACAACAAAAATGTCTGCCAGGTTGCAGTATTGCTGTCATGTTATCTGTGCTCAAAGCCACCGAGTACTTCTGCTCTGCTTAGTTGTTGTGGGTGCAGCAGAGACCGATCCCATTTACACTTCTGTTCAATCTGTTCAGGTGCTTGCATGTGGTCAAGTGCATTTTAATGTCAGGTGCAAAGGGGGTGAAAGTCTCCCACCAGAGGCCAGATTTTCCCAACAGTGGAGACAGATTTTAGAGGAGGTGCAGAATATAAAGTCTCTCTCAGATTACTTGATCTGCATTATGCTGAACGAATGTAATTTGATTATTGATCAGTAAGAACAGTAATACGTTGCCTACACCACCAAAAATCACTGATTTCTTATTGGTTTCAGAAGATTAAGAAAAATGCTAGTTACATTGCACAAATCATACATATATTGGTGCTATATTTTATTTTTATGTATTTTTCTATTCTCGAGGCAGATATTTTCCCTGATAAAGATAAATGTATGTTTTCAATATTCTATTAAAAGTCTTTTCCTCCATGTCCCTTCTAAACGTCAACAGCCAACAGAATGAAAGGATTTCTACAGCTCGCATCTCATGTTCCAGCCTCAGTGTTGATGTATGTGTGTCATTGCCTCTGTAGGCTGAGGTCTCTTCAACCATCCTGACACGACTTTCTCACCCCGGCATCTCTTCACCTTCCATTCGTCCTCCTCCCACCTCCGTATCTCCCCCTTCTTCTACCTCTTCTTTTGCTCCTCCTCCTTTGTCTCCTTCCTCACACTCACAACAGCACGATGACCGCACCGTCCTTACATCTCCCTCGCGCTCCCCTCGGCCTCCAGCCCTCCCTCGCCTCTCAACGTCCCCCCTACCGCCAGTCTCTCCCTCACCACCCGTCTCGCCACCTCCCCTCCGCTCCTCACAGCATTCAAACCCTCAACCCTTCAGCTCTCCCTGCCCCTCTCTTCCGGCCACATCCCTCCTCGACTCGGAGTCGCCTACACCACTTCACACCCGGTCTCCACCTAAACCTGCCTCTCCTCCCCTCACTTCTCCATCCTCTCCCCCTACTCCCCCCGCTGTACCCTATCCAGGACATAGGTCTCCCAAGGTGAAGGTAAAGCTGGAATATGGTTTTGAAGGCTTTGCTTTTGGTGGTGTATGGTTTGTAGTGATATTACTAGTGAAATTGTTTTTTACTACGATGAGTTAATCAAAAATATACTGACAAAACTGAGACTACTACATGTTTTTCTACGCAAACATCTAATGGACACTAACATGAGTTCTTTGTAGATGATTCGTGGCCAGTGAAGGACATTTTTTGTGCTAATTAGTGTGTTTTGCTCGCATTATTTGTGCTGCGACGTGTCTTGGAGGATTTGTTTTGGCGTGTGGCTGTGTTGAAGGTGATGGTGACAGCATCAGTTTGACAGCATGTCGTTAGCCTTCAGCTCGTTTGTGTTCAGCATCATTTCTGATGGTTGCAGACTGTTGAAGATAATAGGTGTTCCCTCTGGTCTTTCTGCCTGTTAAGCAGGATCCCGTTGTTGGTGGTAAACCTCCCCGTAGCCCCATCTTGTCCCGGAGGTCCTATCTGTCTTCTGTTAGAGGTCGAAGGGTAGGGGGACATGTCTTCATTTAGCCATGCCATTACTGTACAGTACTCTTGTGCATGGAGGAAATCTTTATTATTCATGACGGATCGCCACATACTCTGTAACATGCATTTAAAAACATGCTGGGTTTTTTAACTATAGTTGCGTTTTCCAAGATGAAAAAGAGAAATTTTATCAGATCTTTCAATGAAAACATTTCAAACCCTAAAGTGACGCACCAGCAAATGCCTGATTTTGATTTATTATCCATCTGTCTCTTTCTTTCAGCGACTAGTACAAGATGCACTGCAAGGCGGAGGAGACCCGTAAGTGATTTTTGTTTTGATGAAAGTCGTGATAATTCAGATATTTCCCTCCAGTCTGCTGCAGTCTATGCAGTATAAACATGTCCCTTCAGTGAATGTGTTGTGTTTGCATGACATGTAAATATGTTTTCTGCATTATTGGTGCAGCATATCATGGATACCCATTCACTGTCAGTGTCTCCACCACAGATACCAGGTCTTGTACAACTACATGCCTCGCAACGAGGACGAGCTGGAGCTGAGGGAGAGCGACATCGTCGATGTGATGGAGAAATGTGACGATGGCTGGTTTGTCGGTAAGAGGAGGTTGAGTAGACTAACTTGATAACTTTGGGTGGTTGTTGTTGTTTTTTTTAAATTTACTGCACATATTAAGATGTTCATGCATCCAAATATGCTGTTGTACACATGATGGATGTACCGAGAGGAGATACGTGAATTAGCGTCTGCAAACTTGACATAATTGCTACAAGACACAAGAGATGCTTGTCATTACACTGCGTGACAGTGAGTTATTCATACATCGATCAACATTATTGACAAAGTAAATATGCAATTTTCACAATTGCTTTGTTTATTTTCAAAGTACTTCAGTCCATATTTTTGCAGTTCCACCAAAGATCAACATACCCTTTAAACTTCATAGATGTTTTGTGTAAAGTGGATTAAAGTATCAAAATGTCAAAATATAGATGTAGCCTAACTTTGCTTTCTTACCTACAACCTTAATGATTCCACAAACCCTCAAATGAACCTTGTGCCATATGCGGTTCCATTACTATTGATAATAATCCAGCAATAATTTTTTTTTAGTTTTAATGAAATGAGCAGTTTAAATGTATTTGCTTGACAACACTGAAATACTTTTACTGACGGTATTAAATTGCATAATCATTGTAATCGAGTATATTTACAATCTCAAGTGATACCTAAACCTGTCGTTGCATGTTGTAATGCTCATGTATACAGTTAGTTTACAGGTCAATTGAATCCAGTTGTCTGTCGGCTGTTATTTGCTGTGAAGTACTTTGCAAACATCAGCAGAGTGAGACCATTAGGTGGCACTGTGGTCTCACCACATATTTTTTTCCTATCATGTCTGTGTTTGAAGAAGTCATCGTGATCTCTGACCCTTAAAACTGGTCGACGGTACAATCTTAAAACCGAGTATAAACTCCAGAGTCAGCTCATTTGTAGACTGCATTGCGGTAGAATTGTGCCTCTGGCAGTCGCTGCCACTGCCAAGTTAAAGTAATCTCATTTTATTGCTCTTTGTTTCTGAAGGGACCTCTCGAAGGAGCAAGTTGTTTGGAACCTTCCCAGGAAACTACGTGAAGCAGCTATAATGATGATTCCAGATGAGCACCCTGGCCACGTCCCTTCTGTGACACCACACCCCGCCCCCCTTCAGTGACACGTTCATGGCTGCGAGCACAGCACCTGCAGAATCCCACCTCCAACAAGCGGTCAACAGAGACCTGTGGCACATTGTGTACGTGTGGCTCATCAGCTTCACACAAACAGAACATTTAGCTCTAACTAGCCATCCTTAATGGAAGACTTCTATGAGATAATGTTGTTGTTGTTTTTTTAACTTTATTTTTTTAGAACCTAAACTCTGTGCGTCAGTCAGCAGCTGTTCACGTTAGACAGCGACGGTACAGTGAACAGTGTAAGGCAGCGACCGTAAGATCACAACTTTCACAGTATCCTCTAACTTTAAAACACTCGTCACATTTTATTTCAGTGTTTGATTACAAATATCCACAAAGACACTTGGTGCAGAGAGTGATGCACAAACAGTATTCTGTCAGTCAGCTGGTCTGTTGTCTGGATTGTGATGGGGGGGAGGGGCTTGCAGCCAGCATCAGTGTCGGATAAAAGGAGTTACACGTGGAACAGACTGTGCATGTATCAATGTTATGTGTTACCCAGTGTATTGATTAGCTGATATTTGGGGATATCACGAATCATAATTGATCATTTTTAAATTTTGCAAATGAGAAAGTGGGAAAATATCATTGAACCTCTTCTGCTTTCTGTCTAAACCTAATACATTAGATTTATAAAAAAAATACATATATATATATATATATATGATTATCTCCATCTTCACACTAGGATTGATGCACTTTAGTGGGATTTTAACAGAATATTTGTTTCATTTCAAATTTCACTTCAGATTTTATACCACTACAGGTTGTCATGATCTTGTTTTTGTTTTTTGGAGGAGGGGGAATTGGCCATGTTTGAAAAGTGTATGTAAAAACAGTTACTGAGTTACTTTTAGGTATTATTATATTTATTAGAGGACGAATGCTGGGTTTTAGAAAGGAAGGGAAAAGTGTTGCTCTTTTTAACACATTTTAATGGCAGCAGTGAGACATTGTTATTTATCATTGTCCCGGAATAACATTGAGGAATAACATGAGATTTGATGGACTGTGGTCAATTATTTCCAAGTGTCATGTTATGTTGAATTTATTTAAGTCAGATACGGAGTGAGATTGTGTTTAAGAAAAACACCAACTTGAGGAAGTGGAAGTGCAGTTTTTACCATTCGACTTTCAAACCATGTTATCAGCGTGAATAGGTTGTGAGGTCACTGTTTATGTGTCCGTGTACTACTTTGAGTTACTGGCTTTTCTTTCGTCGTAGCTCATCATGCACAGCGAATGATCATGTTTGTTTGTTTTTCCCTTCATTTTTGTGTTTCACAGAAGCTGGACACTGACGAAGCAAACGTTAAAGCACCTTAAGATATTATTTTTTATTATCATTATTATTATTATTATTATTATTATTCACTGTCTTTCATGTCACACCCTCCTTCACCTCATCATACACTATTTCAGATAGTGTGAGAACACTTTATATATATGTGTGCGCGCGTGTGTGTGGTGTTTTTGTAAGCCTTTTGTATGAGAGCTGTAAAATGGCCAACATCCACTTGCTTTATAAAGTCTGCTTTTTCTCACCCACCATCATGATTGGTTTCCTTTCCTTTGTTCACGTTTCTGTCATCACTGGTGCTAATTTACACTTTATTGACTGCTTTGTAGCTGGGCATTAGGTCTTTCTTTTCCCTCTCTGTTTCTTTCTAATTCTTTTTTTTTTTTCAAGACTTGTTGACGTATTAAGGCTGAAGTAAACGTAGGTAGATGGAGTAGAGTTGGTGGTTGTTGCCTTACTCACCAGCTCACTTAATTTAATAGCCATGTATATTGTAAACTTACTCTGTGAAGCAAAAAAAAAAAAAAGTAATCATTTATTCATACAGTAGGTAGTCGAGAAAACGTCATGACAGTGTGCACAAGAAACTTTCACTTAGCCTCTTATCTCCCTTTGATACACGAGGAACAGATTTGGACGGAAGACATTTGATTCCTGACTATGTTTATACATGTAATGGCAATGTAAATCTATGTTACTCCTGTTCATGTCAAAGTCACTGCACACTCTTGGACCTATAAGTATTTCTACAGTATCTTAGCAGTTATTCGATGGCTTTATGGCGCTGTGTTGCTAATAAAGTCCAGCTGGTAGATGAAGTATTTTCTTTCTTTCCTTTTTTTTCCCCAGCAGAACTGATGAGGCAGCTTTGTTTGCTGATGACAGAAAAGGAAATCTCATGATGTTTTAAGGTACCCTGCAGTGTTTTTGACCTTTTCCACTCTGATCACACTGAGGTTTGGTGATTGATATTCAATCTTTCTCACACAGTTCCACCTACGCACACTTGGGGGTGGTGATGTGTCAATTCTTACGAGGAAATCTGTGAGTGCTGTTTTTGATGCACTGAGAAACGAGCTTTGCAAATGTTAGGTGAACATGGGATGGACGGATGTTAAATGCTAATTAAAAAAGGTTAATTACTGTATTTCACTTATTTTCATTCGTCCATCTCTCTGTACATTAATAATAGGCTCCAAGTCTATTCTCTGTGTCTCCCTCAATCTCGAGTCTTTCTACCAGAGGCTTGGATGCTTCAGAGGTCTCTAAGGATTATCTTAGCTGTTCTAGGACTCTGCTGTTCTGGGTGTGGACCTCAGATGTTGCACCTGGAATCTACTGGAGCCACTCTCCCAGTGCTCCGATTACCACTGGCACCATTTCTCCCACATCTTTTCTAGCTCCTCTCACAGCCCTTGGTATTTTTTGGGCATCTCGTGTTCTCATCATCTTCTTGATGTTGCAGTTCTGTCCATCACTACTGCTCCTCTCTCTGGTTTATTGACCAGCAGCACAATGTCTGGTTGCTTAGCCATCATCACTTTGTGTGTCTGGTTGTAGAATATACTGCATAAATATCTGAGAACATTCACAGTAGTTTTAAATAGACTATTCATTGTCGTGATGATGTCACATTGTGAGTTGAAGAGAAATTAGATATAATCCATTGTGAATTTTTCTCCTAATCTTGGATTAAATGGGCTCACATGAGTGAAAAAAAGGTTTAGTGTGTGAATGTTTATAGGCACGGAAACAAATGAGTATGTTATCTTGAACTTCCTTTATTTGACAAGGTCTTAGATCGCCATGGTTACTACATAAACAAACTGGCCCACTTTGAAGTAGTTCCTCGCTTAGTTTGCTTTGTTTAATTTGTACTGTTTGAACTGGCACTTTGCTTCCTTAGTTTGATGGAACCTTGCCTCACGCAGAGTGAAAGTCAGTGCTGACAAAGATTAACACGCGTTACTCCATCATGTGTTTGTTGTCCATTTGTTCTTTTAATAGATGATGCAAAACAGTCAGCAGAGTAAGTGTAAGTGAGTTCGGAGGACGTCCTTGCGAGACGTGATGATGTAGTTTGTGACATAAGACATAATATGTGAAAGTCCAACTCAAAGTGGACTGTTAAGAAGCTCAAGAGTGAGAGTCCTGGGTCCCATCCAGATCAATAGAGGCTGGAATGTGCATATGGGACCTCCAAGGCTTTAAAGTGGAGCTGCGCCTCCAGACCAAATAAGGACAGGAGCAGCTAGACCCGTCAACCAGAGTGAGAGGAGGCCAGCCTGACTCCGAAGCTCCCAGGGATGAGAAGCCACGAGGGAGGGCTGGTTTCAGACAGGGGTTGGTTTACATCCTCACTCTGAGTGTCCAAATACTTGCAGTGTGGGTCCAAACACAGCTCCGACTTCTATCGCGAGACAGAAATAGTAACAGTGGTTGAAAAAAGAAATCCACCAGTCCTCAACACAACAGGAAAAAATGTGGATCAAGTGCTGTCAGAGTACAAACGGAGAGTCGGTTCCCAAAAACTGACAAATTACTTCACTGCTGGGGAGGGGTCTCTCCAATTTCCTCCTCCTCCTCCTCCTCCTCCTCCCCCCAACATGGTACAAAACGTCCATCACTTCATAGTCCTTTGCTCTTTAACTGTGCTCCCCACAGTGTGCACTTCACTGTCTGGGCTGTTGTTATCTGACAGCAGTGGACAATAAAGGGTCATGCCACTCTCTGTCGTGCTGGACGGTCCAGCCCCCTGGGGCTTTCGCCTGACGGGAGGAAAGGACTTCAACCAGCCCCTCTCCATCTCCAGGGTGAGTGAATTAATAAATAAAGAAATATAAAATTTAATGTTAAATTGAAATATTTGAACTTATTTGCCTTATTTCATTTCCTAGCACATTTGATGTTTTTTTTTTTTTTTAACTGTTAATAATCATCAGAAAATGTGTGTCCCGGGGTTCCAGAGTCTGTATGGAGTGTGGTATGGTGTTTGCACCTGTGCCGCAGTCAATACAAGAGGCTTAGTTACAAATAGCAGCTTACATTACTACACTGACATGTGCACTCACCCGTACACATTTCATCAAGTAGATTTCAGACTGAAGAGATTTAGGAGGATGGAAAATGTAGCTAAGAAAGTTCTCCAGCCCTGTGGAGCATGTGAATCATTTCATCTGGATTCATCTCTGGACTTAGGTCAAACATAGAAAAATAAATATGGAATTTTCCACCTTTAATATGTTTGGACAAATTAGTTTCCTTCCACATTCAGGCAGTTCATGCTGACAGTTGTATAGACAGAGAAGAATGGATTTCCCAGTGATTAGTAATGATGAATGCTTATGTTGTAACCTCTATTCTGATATTTATTACAGTCGTGCAGCTGTTCAGAGGAAAGTGAGCCTTAGCTTTAGAGTCAAGCCGTTTGTCGTCACAGTGAACTGACGTCGACACAGGTGGAACGGAGACATAGAGGGATGAAGTTCAAAACATCAAGAGTTCTCGTTATTCATGAAAGCAATGAGGTCATGGCTGCGGCTAAGAAATAAGTGAGTCAGAATTTGTTATCATCTGCAATTGAAAATGATAATTTCCTGGAAATAATATGGCATTTCCTGTTGATAGAGAGTGCAGCCAGAAAACAAAGTCACGTGATTGCATTCAAAGGAAATAACCAGAAGGTGGAGGTCAGGAAATGGAGATGAGTTAGGTGTAAATATTGATATTGTGCTTCTTCTGTTGTACAGTAAATATGTAAATATCAGGCTGACATGCATCAGCAATGAAGCAAACTCTCCAAACCCACGACACACTGATTATAGTTACTGATCCGTAATACACTGCAAGTCTCTAAAGTGGTAACATGCCACTTTTACACTTTCAAAAAACATTTATATATATATATGTATATATATACATATATGTGTATATATATGTATATATATATGTATATGTATATATATGTATATATATATATATATACACACACATGCTATATCATATTGCTGTGCAATATTAATATGTGCACTTAACCATATTGTCATATATTCATACATTAGTTTTGTTTATATTTATTTATTTATTATTTTATCTTTACTTTTAATACACCTGCTGCCGTATCTTTTTAGCCTGAAGTCACACTGAAACTGATCTGTACCAACTCTACAGGAAGCTTTTTATTCACACTGCATGGGCACAGCTTTGTCTCTATAGAGTAATTGTAAACAAAACAATCAAAAACATCCCTAAATACAGATTGAGGCATCATATGCATGGACAGCAAATGCACAATGGGGTTTGATCCCCCGTGAAGAAGCCACACACGGGGGATCAAACCCCGCTCCTCAACATTCTGAATTTAAACAGTGATGTCATCGGCAGCATTTAGATTTGTGGATTTGATCCGGCAGCACCACACCGCAGCAGATGTGAGGTGATCCAATAATCCCTCTCTGTTATGGTTCTGTGCATCTATATTTAGGGAAAGACCTCAGAAACGACTACAGAAACATAGTTAACAGTCTAACAGACTGGTGTCTCAGTCCAGTCTGTCCTCACACATGGTGCTGGACACTTAGTGGATACTTGGTGGCTCATATGAGAGGCATGATGAGAGAAGGGGAGTGGGGGGGGGGAGAAAAGGAGAGGAAAGCATATGAAGTCAAAGTATCACAAGCAGCAGCTGTGTTAGAATATACTTGTAAAATGTTGGTGAGAAAATAATCCCAAAGGGCATCAATGTGTCTGCATAACACCATGTTACATGTCAAACTGTTGCTACAGTAAAAAACACACACACTCTATTTAAGCACAAGTGAATCCAGTGTCTCCCTGCACTGCCATTTTTGGTCAGGAACATCCTCGTGACCCGCGACTGTTCCCAGCCTGTCGAGGAAAGTAAACACAAGTGATTATCATCTTTTTTTTCCCTCTAGCGCGCAGCAGCCTTAAAGGGGCACTCCGTCTATCACGCGTGCACGTCAGCCATCAGCATACTTGATCTTCATGTCATGTGGGCCGTGCTGAGCCTGTGGAAGCGGCTGGTTCGTTTGTGATGTGGCTCTGAGGCAGCTGTGCCGAATCACCGTCATTTCCGATGCAATCCAAATTTGATGTATTTCCATAACACGGTTAAAAACAACAGAGTTGACCGTATCTGTACATTGCAAAAATACATGAAACAGACAGATGGAAACTAAAAATATAAATAAAACAAAACACACAGAAAAAGATCTGTACAAATATAAAACGTATATAAAACACTAACTGCAAACGTTTATACATCGTCAGGGAACGGCAAGGAAAAAAAGTGGGGGGTTTTCAGTCCGGGTTTAAAAACTGGCAACGTTTATTGAGGTATTTTAGGTAATAAATTCCCATTTAACTTTATTATCATTTCATTATTCATTATCAATTGCAAATTTGGGGCTGAAAATTGGCAGTTGACCACAGCAAGTGGTCAAATGTAAAGCTTTATAAGTAAAAAGTGGGATTTTAAAATTGATTCTAATATAAAAGTGGGATTAAAGACATGTGTTATTTAACAGATAAAGACATTTACCAGGCAAGAAGGATAGAATGAAATGAAATGACGGAAGCTGGGTTGTGCAGTTTGTAATCATTTTTTTTCCTGCAAAGTGCATTTTTACAGTGTGTTGTCATTGGATTGTGTTTAGACAATTTCAGGGACGTAATGTTTATGCTTCTCATGTTTTTGAAAGAGAGAGGCTGTTGCTTTGGTTAGTGGTAGAGGAGAGTTAGTCAATAGTAGTGATGCAAAGCGGTATCGGTCAGTATCGGTCTGATACAGGTCGAAGTCACTGGATCCTATATATTACATGCTTCACTATGCACCAACTATAAAAATGTAAATAAAAATCAACAAAAGGATTTTAGCTGAGTCATATTTGGGCTGTTTATCTTATTCTTTTTGGAGAACAATATTTGTTAACAGCTTCATACATTCATAAATGGTCTAAAATGACTGTATCAGACTAATATCGGTATCAGTAGATAGTTGTTTTCAAAATGTCCCATTTTTGGCATAGTTTGTCAGGTTTTTTCACACTCAATTTGAAACTGTGCAGGTGAATTTACAAAAGAATTAACTCAAAGAGTTGCATTATGGGAAGTTTGGGCCTCCACATCTGGACTGTCTCAAGAAATCACAGTTTTGTTGCCACTTGGGGGCAGCACAACAAGTTATGAACATGCGACTGATATATTATTAACTGATATAATAGGAATGGTGCACATGTGTTAGTGGACGTAAACACATCCAACAAGTGTATGGAATGAAATGCTTTCCTTACGTCAGCGCTGTGGATTGTTATGATTATAAGTTAGTGAAGAAGAAAGGAAGGGAACAAAGTTTGGACACGAGGTGGTAGCAAGAAGTAGAAGTTGTAATTAGTGTTAAACTGTTTTTGTGGCTGACATTTGTACTGATTTTATTTTTTGCCTAATCTGATAAAATATTAGCATTTAACACACAAACTCGCTTAACTTGTCTTTAAGAGATAGTGAGATAATGGAAAGATAACTTATAACTATTGCACTTCCCAGATGGAGATTTTCTAACAACACCATGCTCCAAGTCATATCCACGCTATAACTTGGAGATGAGAAGAGATTAGTACCTTCACATATGTGAAAATGTATAATTACCATATTATAAATTCAAAATGTATCCACCCTTATATCATTATCCATATCATTACTTCCCCTGTTGCCCAACAGATTAATCTGTCTCAAACTTGCGGCCCAAGGGCCACATGTGGCCCCCGAATCAATTTCAGGCGGCCCACCACTTGATATCAAGTTGAATTATTTCAGTTTTTTCTTTCTCTTGGATTATTTTACATTATAAATATATATTCTTTTATTGTTTAGTATGTATCGTTCCATGTCAAAACAAACCCCCTTTTCACTCATTTTAAATTCCTCCGGAAATCATTTCCTCAATACCGTAATGAGTATCGTCATATGAGTATTCTGATATTATTTTAATTGACAGGAAAACAGTAGCTGAGCTGAGAATAAAGTCGTAATATTACAAGAATAAAGTATAAAGTAATAAAGTAATAAAGCAAATCATGGAAACATTTTTCTTTTTTTATTATTATTATTATTATTATCATTATTTTTATTTAAGCAAAGGCAAATGTTTCACAAGACAACTGAGCTGCAGTTGAACAAAAGAATCCAATAAAAAGATTGAGATTCAGGTAACCGACACCAGAGCAGTAAAACATCCCAGACAGCAGCACTGCAACAAATGCTTCTCTGTAAATGACTGCTCCCTCTTTGGCTGCATGAGGCATCCCCTCAGCACTTTCATCCACCGTTATTTATAGGCAGATGATCTAATTCAAGTTTCAGTACAACATCCCCTTGAAGCTAAGTTTCCTATGTCATGTAATGCAATAAGGCCGGGCATATAGGTCACGACCTGTACAGTGTAAGTAGGAATGTTCGGTTCGGTTTGAAGATGCCTTTTCTGTGACCTTGTTAGCTTTCTAGGGGTTTCTTATTTCTCCTGATCACTTCCTGGCCGGCAGAACACACACACTCCATCTGGATGTGATCACTTGCTGAGAGGCAGCGCGTGTTTATTTTATCTCCATGACAAGGGGACAGACAGTGAATGCATGCATACCAACCGGGGCGACGCACCCCGGTGAGCAGCCGGTGATTTACGGGGAGGACAAATGTGTGGATTTAGACCACTTGTGACCTGAATCTTCGTGTGTTTGTGTGTGTTGATGCCAGGTGAGACTGAGAGAAGCGAGAACGTGATATAGAACACACATAAAGCCGAGGGGCCGAGCTGTGGAGCACTGTATAAGGAAATGAAGTGTCTGTGATGTGAAGCAGACTTCGGCTTTTTCGTCAGGCTGCACCATCTGGGCTGTTTGAACACAGGGTTATAGAGACATAGATTGTTTTTTTGGCTACATGTTGTTCTGGGATAAATCGAACATTAGGCTGTCTTTGCTTCATAAAGAGGTTTAAAGAGTTTTTCACTGTAAGGGTCTATTAGTCTTTTCATTTCAGTCTCGATTTATGTCGACGTAAAAGAATATACTATTAATAATATGATTATATTATATTCAGTGGAACATATTTTTAAGTTCACCGCCCCCTGACCTTTTATTTGGCTGTAATTTAGGAAAGTGAGTAAATATTAAGTGTGATATTGTGTGTCAACAAAAACAAGAAGGAATCAAAAGCAAACATTGAGAAAGGTGTTCTTCTCTCGGTTTATAAAACAGAATTGAAATGATGCTTCATTTTCACATCCGTCGGACACCAACGCCTCTGATTGTGCTTTACACCGTAATTGTCGTCAGCGAAAGTGTTGACATTGCGACACAGTCTTTATTGACGCACCTCACTCTTTCCTGCTTTCTTCCAGATCACCCCCGGCAGCAAGGCCTCCATGGCCAACCTGTGCGCTGGTGACCTCATCGTGGCCATCGAGGGAGTCCCCGCCACAGACATGCTGCACTGTGAGGCCCAGAACAAGATTAAAGAGGCCACCAGCAGGCTCTGCCTCACTGTGGAAAGGTTGTATGCAGACAGACAGGTGGTGCACACAGTAAAGGCAACACCTGCACAATATCATGAAATTTAATACAACAGCTGAGCAGCAACTACAGTGTGTATAGTTATATTTTTGCATCAGGCAGCTGTTGATTCAGTTCTGTGGTATGTTTGAAGGCCATTAAATATGGTCTTGTATCTAGACTGCTGTAGTACACAAATGCAGCATATACAGTCTATATGTATATACATATATATATATATGTGTGTATATATGTATATATATACATATATATATATACATACACAGTGTATATATATATATATACACACATATGTATATATATATATAGTATATATATATATATATATATATATATATATATATATATATATATATATATATATATATATATATATATCCTTTGTATCCGTAAATTAACCCAAAAACTAATTTATAAGCACTATACAAATATATAAGGCTTTTTAATACATGCACATCCACAACACTTTCCTCCAGGATCACTTTCAGAGTGTCATTCATGTCCCTTTAAATAAGAACCACATTATCTTAATAGTTTTTTCTGTCATCTATTAACATGGGAAATGTGAGCACTATTGTTTTGTGTGCTGCTCAGAAACGATCCAAGACTTGTGGCGAACATGTCCGTCAAAGTAGGGTTTCGGAGAGAGAGGGAAATGTTGGCTTACCTCCCACATCTGCACCGAGTTTGATCCACTCTCAGCTGTGAGCACACTCTTACATTTCTGAGTTCTGAACAACTCAAAAACAGTGTGGTGCGGCCTTTTGAATTTGAGGGAAATCTTCCTTTCCTCGTGGCATCTTGTGCCTCCGAGCATTCCTAAAGTGGCAAATTCCCTTGGCAGTCTTGAAAGAATGTTTGAGCCAAAGCTGGAAGAATTCCCTCGTGGCATTCCCGAGATGTCACAGAAAAAAGAGCGGGGCTGACAGATGGACAACCTGAAAACATAACACCACGAGACATCACTGCGGCCAAGTCAAGTTGACTTTCTGATCAAAATCTTGTGTTTAATTCCCAGGAATGAGTCCAGACTGTGGTCACCTCATGTTGTGGATAAAGGCAGAGCTCACCCATATAAGATCAATCTGGAGGCAGAACCACAGGTTTGTACAGGTTTATATCAAGATGCCATTTTGCGTCACATCTCCACCTCACATTGTCTCACAGTGCTGTTGTTCTCGTTGTTCCCTTCAAGGAGGTTAAACCGATCGGCACCGGTCACAACCGCAAAGCTCAGCCGTTCGTGGCAGCAGCAAACCTCGACGACAAGCGCCAGGTGGTCAGTGCGTCCTACAACACCCCAATCGGCCTTTACTCCTCAGACAACATTCAGGACGCCATGGAGGGTCAGATGCGAGGCTTTGCTCCCCACAAGCCTGAGAGGTGACTGATCACTGCACAGATATTTCTGGTCATCGAGCTGTCGATGAGCGGATCACATGATGCTCTGAAACCCACACGACTTGACACATGATATTGACATTGGCGTTTTCCATTAGATAATGGAATAGTATAGCCTCAGCTATACTTTGAGCTCACACAGTAGGTTTTAGAGGGAAGGGGAAGGTGATGCACTGTTTTTGTTATATCTCTTGAAATCTGCTTTTCATCCCAGTGGCAAGAGAAAAAACGAATTCCATCATCTGTGGAAACTGAATTTTCACCCGTTTATCCATCGTCTTTACCTTTTTTATCCTTTAAAGGTTGTTCATTCGTCGCTGCATGTCAGGTATTTTTACCTACACCAGCATGCATGTTGCTCCTGTGCTCGTTACAGATGCAGGTTGATACTGTCTAACCAAACAATGAGTTATTTAGTAAACAGGTCTTCTAATATATTCTGGATATGTGGCTTAAGAACAACTCACATATTCCACAAAAAAAGCAGAACAATAATAATAATAATAATAATAATAATAATAAAAGAAATCTGCATTCTAAATTTTTAAGGTCTTTAAAGTCAAACTCTCTTTGGCCCAATCCCAATCCCCAAACATTCAATCCCTAAACCTTTTACAGAGTTTGATGATGTCACCTGCACCTGAGTCCCAGAGGAATATAATACAATCAGGATTGGAACAACACTTTCTGTCAAAATGTCACAAAATTAGTCAAATTAGTGACTTTTAATTTCATGCTGTTGACTTTTATTTGACTGAAAGAGTGGATGGTGGGCCATCATTGTGTAAAAATTTAAAATAAACTTAAACGCTTATTCCGTCAGTTAAATGATTCTATGACGTTTATCGTCTTATCGAGTTTGCCGACTGTCTTTGTTATCTACACTATGAACTGTGGGTAAATGTGTACGTCCGACTGCAGCCACAGCCGCCCGGGAAAACACGCCCCCGTGTTGCTGATTGGGTCACAGAAGAGAACAATTTCACAAAACTATGAAAGTAAATAACATTCTTCCTTGGATAGTATTTATGAATACATTGAAATGAAATTTCTTTAACCGTGTTTATGATTAAATATTGATTAGGTAGTAACATCATCCACATAGCCACCCATGGTGTAGAAGTCTTTCTGGAAATTATGGTGTTGGAGGAAACTCTTTCCCATAATCCCCCGGTGTTTCAAGTCACAGAAGAGACTGCGTTGTGTCTAAACCGCTCGGGTCACGGGTTCACGAGTGAGATTTCTGCTGCTGCAGTCGGCTTCTCAACCAATGTGCAGACTTACAGAAAGTGGCCATGAAGTGCGCAAAGTGGCCACACGAGGGCGCTCACACACCTAACAATTTAACATCGGGACAAGCCTAAACCCTCACTGACTTATCGCGAACGCACCATTCTCTCTGACATTTCTTTATTGGTTAAAGGTTTATAAAGGTTGAGCCATATTTATGCATCTGTGTTGTAGGTTTTTCACTTCAAAACACTTAACACATGTCTGTTCTGGTTGATCTAGAGACATGGGGGCCTCCATACAGCAAGGCCCTTGTCTAAAGTACGTACAAAACCCCCAAAAAATCACTTATACACAAGACTAATATATTTGTAATTTTTATGACTTAATAATCATTTATTACTATAATTATGAACATAAGCCACATATCCAGAGCTGTGAAAACTGTTTTCCTCCTGTGGTTATAACCCTCAGTTTTCTGACTCATGTGCTGAATCAGCCAGAAGGTGTGAGCCGTGTAGCAGGTCAGCTGTTAGCAGCCATGTGGATTTCATTAGGCTGCCTGATTGATGACAGCGCGTCACACTGAGAAAATATGAGCACAACACACCAGAGAGAATCTTTGCATCACTAAATCACTAAATCACAACTCATTAATGAGACATGAATCACATGAAATCCATGTCACGCTCGCTGCAACGTCGGTTTCCCTCTGCTCATTTAGGGCCAATTTACCGGAATCCTGTAATGTGAACAAATGCTGTTATGAAAGGACATGGTGGCATTACCTTATATTATGACAAGGCCTGTGAGTTTGTCATGATGGGATGTAAATCTGTTCATTTATCAACATCCTGTCTTGCTCTGCTTTACGTGATCTGGTCCATGCGTTTCTCGTTTTACGATCCCTCGTTTTGTCCTTTTAAGGTTGTTGACTCCCACTACTCGCTCCATTTACTCCACCAGCTGTTTCTTTCTCTGCTCAATAAGCATTCACACAAAAAAGAGCAGCAAGAAAATGCACAATGGCAACATTTCTGACACCATTTTACTGATATTAGTTGTGTGTGTGTGCGAGTGCGTGTGTGTGTGTGTGTGTGTCAGGTATTATTAATGTTGTTTACACAGTCACATTATGGGGACTTGTCTTAGGTTAGGTTGAGGTTAGGGTTAGGATTAGGCCAGTAGTAATTATGGTTAAGGTTAGATTAAGTTTCCTGGAAATGATTGTAAGTCAATGCAATGTTCCCTGAAGTCATCTTAACCTGTGTGTGTGTGTGTGTGTGTGTGTGTGTTCAGCCCCAGGACTCTGACCAAAATCGAGGATTCTGACGTGTACCGGATGCTGCAGAAAGACGAGGAGGAGCCTCATGAGCCGCGGCAGTCTGGCTCCTTCAAAGCCCTGCAGGACTTTATTGACAGTGATGGTGAGCTCTTCCTCTTCCACCGCAGACAGTATCTAACACATACGTGATAGAGACGTGGATGTAAGACAGGCGCCGCCTCACCTCGGAATGAGCGGAATGTTTCCTGACAAAGTTAAAAGAAGCAGAGTCAGCTCACATAACAGAATACTTTGTTACTGTACTTAATGCACGTAATCCACTACGTTTCCTCGAGCTTTGTTACTCGTTACTACCAAATAAAATCAGAAGAAGAGTTGGTAATTGTCAGTATTTATATAGAGCTTTTCTAGTCTTGAGCTGCTTTATATTATAGTTTTCACCCGCTGCAACATCGGGTGAAGTGCCTTGCTCGAGAACACATATAGATTAGCAGAGCCAGGAATTGAACCAACAACCTTCTAGTTGAAAGATAACTCGCCCTACCACTGAGCTACCATGGCTCCATCCCAATTCCTCACTTTCACTTCGAAAACTTAAGTACATTTTACATCAGAAAATTACTTTTGATACTTAAGTACAATCATATACTTTATCATTTTCTGGTACGATACTTGTACTTTTACTCAGGTATCCCTTTGAAGTACTTTATACAAGAGTGGAAAACTGTGATGTCACAACAAGGGTCTTTCTGCATGGAGTTTGCATGTTCTCCCCGTGTGTGCATGGGTTTTCTCCGGGTTCTCCGGTTTCCTCCCACAGTCCAAATCATGCACATATGGGGATTAAGTTCATTGGACTATGTCAACTAAGATTAGCCCCAGTGACTCTCATGTGGAGGTTAAAGTGGTAGATGAATGAATGAATGAGCCCTTACATGGGAGTAGGTCCTCTTCCATGTTGTACCACCAAATGTGTACAAAAGCCCAGTGTGGTGTTCATGCCACCTGAAGGTCACACTAGTTTCCTCATATATGATGGTTGGAGAGTTTGAAGCATAATTCAGATGCTTGCAATATGCAACTTCCCCACTAGATGCCACTAAATCCTACAGATTGTGCTACAAATTAGTGATGCACAGTTTGTGATGTTCAGATGTGGGATTATCTGCACAGGGAGCAGTTTAGGTTCAAGCACTTTGTGACGATAAAACTGAATATATGTTTGTAACAAATGGATGTTTAATGCCACAGAACAGTTTTCAGTTTTATTTCATCCTCAGGTCGTTAGGGCATGTGCACACACTTTTACACGCATTCTTTTTCTCCATCACTGACATTATTAATTCATTCATTCATTGTTTACTACTGCTTCATTGCCCACATGAGGGTTGCAGGGCCCACTGAAGCCAATCCCAGCTGATACACAGGGTGAAAGGCAGGGTACATCCTGTCAAATTGACATGATCTGTAATCTAACAGTGTTTTGCTTGTTATTATTATGACAATTTACTGTTATTTATTACTATGCAGAGTATTTTTTCTCTCTTTTTTTGAAAATTTATCTTACAGTGTCCTTACTTCTATTCAAACGTCACTGTTTTCTACACTGCCACATTTTTAGACTAGCTGTTTATGGTTGGAAGTCGGTCAGGTCCAGGTTCAGCACCATGACTATACTGAGTGACCAGATTATTCCATCAATGGATTTCTTGAGAATACCAGGATTCATCGGGCTTAAATTGTGAAAGTTATATGTTACAAATAATACTTTTGGCCAGTCAGTGTATATATAGTGTTTTATTACTCGTTTATTAATGTGTTAGTCTCATTGTTATCAGCATCAACAGGACTGTCTGACATTTTTATCTATGTTTCAGTTTTTCATCTTTGTTTGCCTGAGGAGTTACTTGGGGGTGTCACCCAAATCGTAATCCTAATCGCACCCAAACACAGTCAATTTAGAGTGCCCAGTTCACCTCTGCATGTTTTTGGACCGTAGGAAGAAACCGCAGATCCTGAAGAAAACCCACAAACAGAAAGTACTTTATCATCATCGTCATTAGTATAATTATTATTGTAATTATTACATTTCTTTAAAATTTATTTTAAAACCTCACCCGCACACACACTTCAGGATCAGTCATTCACTCTGTCAGATTGCTAATCTCATTATCTATACCGTAGGATAAACCACTTTCCCCGCTAATTCTGTTTATTATGATGTAGATTATAACAGATTATATAGCTGCTTGAATAATTCATTGGATATTAGTATTTAGATTCTGAATCCTTATCTGATAACACATGCAATTAAATCTGCACTAAATGTCATTCTGCTACCTCCCACGTAATCCCTCATTATTAGATATCCTCACGTTGCATAACCATAACCGTTGTCCACCATCTTGTTATCTGAGAGGTAAAAGGTTAATTGCGGAGTGGAAGCTGAAGCAGGCCCATAAAGCTAACGGAAATGGAATTGGGGAAGTAAAAGGTCAAGAGTGTCCCCGCCTTCTCTCTCCTGAAGAGTTTTGTGTTTATTGTCGCGCTCTCATCGTTTGCTTGAGTTTGTTTTGTCAAAGTGGTTTTTATGTCTGGTTTGTGCAGGCACACGTCCCATTGTGACGAAGACGGTCAAAGCCCCCACGACCAAAGCGACTCCACCCACAGGAAACCTGCAGAAACTGCCCGTCTGCGACAAGTGTGGGAATGGAATTGTGTGAGTAAAAATAGAGCAAATCATCTGTGGTTCACATTCCGACCTTCCATGAATCAACACAAACAAAGGCAGCGAGGAAAATTACAGGCACAATAAAGTCCTTTATGCATATGTAAGTATACCATACGTGTGGCCTGTGTAGTGATGAATTAAAACCCCTTTGTGTAAACATACTTTACATAATGTAAGCGTTATATTATAGGGTATTTAATGCTCTACACTCAAGATTGCACTATAGGGTGCCAGTTTTTTTTATTTATCTAGCTAGTTTGTTTTTATTTGTTGTGTATTTATTATATTTTAAGAACATGGGCAGAAAACACAAGGCCGTTTTTTCAAAATAAAAGAAAAAAAGAGTGTACACAAATAATTCAGATGTAGAAATGTAGAATATACACAACAAACTATCAAAAAACAGCTTAAGTAGTCGTCATATAAAGAAGTGTCTGTTTGCCTATATGTACTTTCTTTGTCGAAGAAGACAATCTCAGTTCCATTTGATCTCTTTCTCCTCATGTCTGTATTCTGCAGTGGTTTAATGTCTCATTTTTTATGGATTTTTCGTGACAAATTCTCGACCGCTGCCACCAAAACCAGGCTTTTCATCACAAAGTAACCTGCTTTACTGCATTCTCTAACGTTGCAGTGGGACAGTGGTGAAAGCACGCGACAAGTACCGTCACCCCGGTTGCTTTGTGTGCTCCGACTGTGACGTCAACCTCAAACAGAAGGGCTACTTCTTTGTGGAGGGACAGCTGTACTGCGAGGCTCACGCTCGTGCCAGAATGAGACCACCAGAGGGACACGACCTGATCACGACTTATCCGTCTGCGTAGATGCAGACCCATGCAGCACAGGGACACGTGCAGTAAACAGAGACACACTTCTGTGATCAAGTTGCACTTTGAAATGCTTATATATGTGCAGTCACGCGTCAGCGCGTTCCTCTGAACGTTAACAGTTTGCAGTGTTGTCCTGTAAATACAGAACACAGCTGATCAGTGAACAGTCATGTTGTTTAAAGAGCAGCAGACTGGACAACAAACCTCCCCTATTCTGTATTTCTTACCAATTTTCTTGAAACCCTTGAACACCTAACCCTCCAAATGTCCAATGTGTTTTTTGGTGCTTATTTTAACCATAAAAGGACCTGAAAATGTCCTGTGAGTAAGTGCTTTTGCCCGTTTTCCAGAATAACTTCCAATATCTGGCAGTTATTTACAGTTTACGGCATGTTAAGAATGCCGTTCTAACAGTTTATAATGAAGAAAAACAAAAAGGTTTATTTAGGAAAAACACTGCAGTTGTACACGAACAACAGATGTTGCATGTTACATTTGAAATTTGAACAGTAACGTATTTACAATAACAATTTCTTGAGTCTCTCAATGTTTCTTTGTCTGTCAATGTGTAAAAAACAGGCCAAAAAATAGAAACTCCTCTCTGGCGGCAAAGACACTGATTGGAGTGAAAAGTGACTGTAATAACCACATGTTGACTTTGATGTGCAACTTTCCATATACTGTTTGCTTTATCTTTCCCTACTTTATCATTTTGAATTAGTAAGTGTAAGAGTAAATGACGGTGGATACAAATGTCTCTGAACTGTCCATCATTTGTGTTTGTCCTTTTCAACACAGCTTTGTTATTGTATATATGTATGTTAAATGAGAAAAACACATTATTTTCAAATCAAGCCATGCTGATTGTATACATCAGGCCTGTATACAAGCTCAGCTGAGGCGCAGCAGTCATAAATTCAGTCCACTGAAGACTGACGAGACAGTCCTGAGACACTGGGGGGAGCTACAGTATCATCCTCCACCTCACTTAACAGAAATGACTGGGTTGTATGATACTGTACAGTATGTATAAGTCTTCACTGCTCAATATGAAGATCAATAGTATATCATTATCATTAATATATATTATATATTATTTATTTGTGATGTTCTTAACCAATTCATTGTCTTTAAAAACTGAAAAAAGGAAGCAAAGACATGGAGGACAACGTTTCTTTTACAGAGATAATGTCTTAAACCCACATTCATTACTACTACTACTAGTAATAATACTAATAATAATGATAATATAAACAAGCAATCTGCTAAAGATGACAAAGCCACAGAAGAGAACATGATTTTAGCCTCAGTCCAAACAGTTGACCTTTAATTCTGCCAGCTTTTACCGTCTGAACAGATAAACGTACAAAGAAAAGAAAAGAAAGTAGAGGAAGCACTCCGAGAGCACGAACCGCTGCCAAGAAATGATTCAATCACAACTAAATCTAATCAATACATCAAATACAATCATTTCTTCCTCGGTTTATGAGCTATCCCCAGAACTTTTCATCCGTATTCTTCCTCGATCATTTTCAGTCGCGCTAACCACAAACGACAAAAAACAAGCTCCTTGGCGAAGGTAATAAACACAATAAAGTAACAAAGCAGAGCAGCTTAGCACCAAGTGAAGGGAAAAAGATTGAAAAGAAAATCCAGAGCTTACTTAATGAGTAACTAAGATTAGTCCTTATGATGTTTATCTCACTAAAATGGACCATCGTGTCCATTTAAGAAGATAACGAATATGCTGTCACACTGTTTCACTCCACCAGCACTTCATTATTGCACGAGAGAAACATCATTAATTGAGACGATCAATATCAAGTGGATGGATGAAATGTCGTGGGTCAAATATTACTTCTCACTGAAGCGATCGATCGGGCAGCGACGTAAGTGCTTTCCCGCTTGAGAGCCAAAAGAAAAGGCCATCAGTGAACTAAGAGAAATTTAATTCCTTTCTAAACTATTGTTCATTTTTCTTTATTAGCGCGTATCCTCCTGAGGATACACTTTAGGACAACGGCAGCTTCCCCGTAACATCAGTTAAAGAAACAATTATTGATTTCGTGCCGTATACACCATGAATAGCTTACTAAAAATGGAGACGTGGAGTTAATGTCCCAGTCCCCAAGCTCCTCACGTACACTCAGAGTAAATCAGTGAGGACCTGGTCAACAGGAAGGGCTCTTCAGACCCTCGGCACCGGTGTAATCACTGTAAAAGCAAATAGTGGTAATTAGGATGCTTGCTGCAAACAAAGACAAGTGGTGGGGTGGGGACGCTGCTTTTGTCTGTCTATTTAATAAGAAAGCCTCCTTCTGTTGCATCCATAGGGCAAAACATCTGCGTCCTTCTGTGTCGAAGACACCGAGGACACGGTAAAAGTCGACGTAGATGTACATTTGACTTTGTCTCAGACGCTGCGGTCTTAAACTACACACACACACACACACACACACACAGAAAGTCAAATGTACATATAATTAGTAGTTTCTCATGTCACCTGTCTGCCTCTATATATATTTAACTTGATGTATAATTACTATGCTGAAGTGAGCCATTATGGTATGTCCATCATCTGCTGAATTTAAATATCCCACTTCTGCGGCTCACGTGCGACATCCACACTTCGGGCCCCGCGATTTAAACCCGTCTGCAGCCGTTTCCAGCTTCAGGAGCTGCCGTCAACAAGATGTTGAAGAGAGAAAATGTGAAATCCAATTTGTGTTTTGATTCAGGGGCGAAAGAAAGAAAGAAAGAAAAAGGTCCAATGATCCTGAACGCTAGTTTACTTTTTATCTCATTTTTTGAAATCATCCTCACGTCCTACGAGCCGTTATTAAATATAGTTGTGTGAAAGGAAAAAAGAAAAGACAGCGTCTGCCGTTCTTGCAATACTGTAAGTTAATTTACAGACTGTAGCTTTAAGTAAGACAATTGTCCTGAACACGATTTGCCAGCAATAAAACACAAGTCAGGTGGGTTTTGGCACAAATATTTACAGAAGCACTCCATAGAAAAATAGGAGGTAACTTTTCAGTTTTCAGACCGGCTGTACCTTCACAGTTTTGCTTTGTTTGCCACCGTCTCCTCTTCCCAAAACTCTGATTATTTCACACATCAAGACACACACACACACACACACACACACACAGATACCTGCTGTGTGGCACTGGAGCTGGTGTGAATGTTTTCCTTCTAACCCAGGGGCCTCAAACTCAAACTGACCTGGGGTCCAGTGAACTTCAGTGTGGTGAGGAGGGGGCCGGGGGCCGGTCAAGTGGAAAAAAAAGTTTGGGAAAAAATGAACTGTTTACTGATTAGAAAATAAAATCAGATCTTGATAATCCATAATGAAAAAGATTTCGCACAACGTTCACAACAAAGAAACAGACATAAATACAATTGAATCAAAACATTCATTCAAAATAAGTAGATCATTTAGGTAAATTGGACACTCTAAATGGACCGATTGTGTGATTGTCTCTATGTGATGGACTGGCGATCTGTCCAGGGCGTGCCCCGCCTATCACCCTATGTGTGCTGGGATTGGCACAGCTCCCCGTGTGACCCTCATGTGGAGGATAAAGTGGCAGAGGATGAATGGATGTTCACGCTGGGTCAGTTTTGGACCAGTTTTCATTACAATTTTTACGGCCATGGACGACGACCAAGTTTGAGAACCCTCCTCTAACCCATAACAAAACAGAAATCTGAGTCGTCAAAATGCCTCCACAAAACCAGACACAAACTTCACGTCACATGTCCGCAGATGATGATCCACAAAGTGTCTTCGTGTCCGCAGGTTACACGTGTGTGGATTTGCATTCTGTACAAACCCGCTCCTCCTCCTTGTGTGTGTCTCTGCTCCCAGAGCTTCTCGACATCCAGCGAAAGGGCCACTTACACTTGCACACGGACAAAAAGGCCGACCTGTAATTGTTGTTCATCCAGCCGTACAGGATGGGGTTGACAAACGTGGAGCACATGGCCACAATGTGGAAGAGCGTGAAAAGCAGCTTAAAATCCTTCATATACAACAAGGTGCTGTCGATGTCGACGGCCAGCTGGAACGCGTGGAGCGGCAGCCAGCTGATTGCGAACACCACGACCACGGTCAGCAGCATTTTCGTGGTCTTTGTCCTCTGCTGGTGGCGGTCATTTTGACCTCCATACGTCCTGTGACTCCTCAGTTTATTCCAGATGCTGATGTAAGCAAAGGAGTTTATAGCCAGAGGTAAACCATACTGAACCAGAAGCATTAAAATACTGTAGACGCTTCCGTTCATGCTGTTTTCTGGCCACTTCTCTGTGCACACCTGAATAGAAATGTCCGGCGGAAGGTCAAATGTCCCGTACTCCCTGAAAATGGCGAGCGGGCTAGCTAGCAGGGCGCTAACGGTCCATGTCACGATGATGACCACGGCGCACATGTCTTTGGACATTTTGGTCTCCATGTGGTAGACGATGCTGCGGTGGCGGTCCAGGGCGATGATGTTCAGCGTGATGGTGGACACGTGCACGGCCATGCCCTGAGCACACGGCAGCATGAAGCACAGCACCTGACCAAACTTCCACTCGCCGTAGAGCGTGTAGACGAGGGTGAACGGCAAACACAGCATGTTGACCAGCAAGTCGGCCACCGCCAAGTTCACGATGAAGAAGTTGGTGACGGTCTGCAGCTTTTTGAACTTGTAGACGACGTAAATCACCAGGGCGTTCCCGGTCACTCCGAACGCGATGATCGTGCTGTAAGCGAGGATGAGAGTCACCTGAACTCCGATTAGCTTGGTGCTGTCGTCCAGCTTTAAGGAGTTCTCGTCACTTATTGTGCCCGCGGGTGAGCAGCAGTTGGAAAATGCAACTTCGGCTGGAGAATCTTCATCTTGAGTCATGTTCAGTTGATCGGCTGCATCCATGGCTGACACATCCCATAAATGTATCTGAGAAGACATGAGACAATGGGAACATGTCAGTCAAAACACTGTCTCATTCACCGCGGTCGTGTAGTTCTCCAAAGGATGTGAATCAGTAGTTTTCTTGAAGACATTTCATTCACAGGGCTTCTTCAGTTCTGAACTGAGGTTTGCTTTTATGACTATGAGGCAACAAAGTGATAACAAAGTCTTTCAGTATGTCTCCTACAAAGATATAGCAGCATAAGCAATGTTTCTTTTCCGCTTATTGTGCACCAACTGACACTTTTGAAGTGTCATTTTCAATAGCAATCATTATAATTATGACTGAGGATGATTTGTGCTAAGATACAATCTACAGCATTGTGCATATTTGTTCCGACCACATTTAATCATAAATGTAAACGTGATCAAATAGAGATGTGTGTTCAGGACACAGGCCGTGGACGGACACATTCTCTGTCCCATATCATCAAATTAAATTCAGTCAACACCACTCTGAGCTTACAGCAAACCAGCAGCAGCTCCTGCCTCCACAGAATCATGATGCATGTGCTTCTTCTTCATCTTACAGAATAACTGCTGTGCAGGAAGATACATAAGACACAATAGGCTCAGTTTCCCTCTTAATATCTCAATAATGCATGCAGGGCAGCAGCATGAAAGTTGATGTTTGTGAAGATGAAGAAATAAATAACACCCATCAATTAATCAATTAGTGGAGCAACGTGACCAGAGACCATGAAGAGTGGAGAACTTTCAAATATGAGAGGGTCGACTTTGAAAATCTAAGCAAATCTCTTTCCAGGAGCCACTGTGTGACTGACCCAGCCTTGTTTTTACCAGACGTTCATTCTTATTCATAACAAAAACAACTACAACAAGTGGAAATCAGTATAGATACAATGCGTAAGCCATGCAAGAGCTGTTTCCCCCACAATAACTATCCTTATTAAAGGATAAATAATCTTGTGTTTGTACACATTAAAATCATCCACTGACCTCAGTCTGCAGAAACAGCTTTTTATATTCGTATACATATAATCCCCATGCGCGTTTCTTCTCCGTCCTCCTTTATCCAGATAACGCAAACAACAGAAAACACCAATTTATCGCCTCCGGTGGGGATCAAAGTGAGCGCAACCTTTGCCAGTGTGCGCAGCAGCGAGTTTGGCACCGAATGCGCATCACCTGCGCTGTGGAACACCGACGCATGAGGCGGCTCGAGCAACTGGGAGGAAACGCGCCCTTCCCTCATTGACATCCTGAGTGTGAGGGACGATTCTGTTGCCTGCTCATAGGAGTGGTTCGGTGACTTCATCCTGAGCGCGTACATGCGTCCTCCGCTGCTGCTGGGAAGGCAAATGTCATATTTCTGCCTATTTGTGACGTCAGAGTCAAATTATTGTCTCAGAATATGGTCAGTGTTGAGTCAGAGGAGCTGTATGCAAACACAAATACGAAGACAGAGAAGAGATCAAATTCAGAACAGTTGTTGTTTTTTAAATCCACTCTCCCCCTTCAGGTCCAGTCGTTCCAAGGCCTGTTTGTTTGGTCATACACTGAAGCACACATGAAGGAGCTCAATGTGCTACAAATAATGAGATTCAAATTAAGATGTGTGGATGTAAAAACATTTTTTTTTTTTCAGTTTTCAGGTCTGAACTCTATCTGTGAACATCAGAAATCCCCACATCCTTTTAAAACTCTCGCAGGCTTAACCTTTGGATTATACTTTATCATTTAATTTGCCATGCCTGCAAATCAAAACCCGTTTTAATTACAACCAGAAAATTGCAGCAAGTCATTACAATCTGCTGAGATTGATCTTAATTGCGTTGCCAGTGTTAACAGCACAGCGCTGCAGGTCAAAAGGGAGCAGAGCTTACAATGTATGACGTCAATTCAGTTGTTTGGTCAATACATGAAACAAACACAGAGGACATTTCCCAATTAAAAATTTGACAATGTTGTTATTGAATTAAAGGCTTCATTGCGAGATTTGATGCAGTAGTTAATTAGATGCAGCATTTCAAGCTGTCAGTAGTCCACAGTAGTCCACACAGGAATTGATTTGGTTGCACTCAAATCCATCCATCCATCCATCCGGAGTCACGTGGGACTGAAGTCTATACCAGTACTGGACAATAATGTCTTTCTGCTATAGACGCATACATGAACAGAACATTATTATTGACATTCAGATCCACAGATTCTCCTCTAACTATATACAGACTAATATAATATGATATAATATAATATAATCCAAAACAACCAAAACAATGCTCTACAGAGAGAGACAGAGAGAGAGAGACGCATGAGGCTTAATCAGGGTTGTGTGAAGTCGTTTGACAATGGTTTGAATGCAGTTACACCCTTTCCATCATGGTACACTTCGATTTGGTACAGTACGTTACGGTTTGGAATGATAAAGCCCTCGGTCAGGGTTGCGTTTCGACTGAGACTTCGACCTTCGATGGCCGCGTCGGCGAGCTACAGAGCATGACGTCGCCCCGGTGCGCCAACGACAAACGACGACTGCTCGGTTTGTGTCTGTTTGTCTCAACAAGACGTCAAACTTTGTGAGACTGCGGGTGTTGAAGAAACGATGGTCATAAGGAAGTGACGCATTTCTATCGCCCAATCAGCTGACTGTTGTGCGTCTAGCTCCACCTGTATCCCAAGTGAAGGGTATCTAAAAATGGAATTGCTGGGGCTGGTTATTTTGGTACTATTGTTCATGGAAACGCAAAAACAATCTGTACCGTACTGACCCAGACTGTTCCACTCAGTGGAAAGACGTCTTTTATGAACGTAGCGGCATCACTCTGCCCTGTGTGATGTTCAAAATGCCTCTTTTCACTGAGGCTTTTATGAAATCACTCCAAAGTGACCCCATTTCCAAACTGTTAATCCTGTGGATGGTAATAAGGCCTGGTAATTTGGTTACCACTGTTATAAAAACAAGACACCATGTGTCCATTAGAAATCGAGTTAATGTCAAGCAGCCTCCTCGGGAAAAACAAATACTTTGCCGATAGTGAAACAGCACAGATGGTGAAGTCCTGAGGGAGAAAAAAGGGAAAATCTGAATGAATCGTCATATTAGAGATTCCCTGTGAGTTTAGAATGTTGTTTTAAGAAAAGTTTCTCCTCTTGTCAAACAGTGCAATTATAAACCACAAATTCTATGTATAATAATATTCTGGTTATTTTCCAAACACGTTTATGGGATTTCTACTTCCTTTGTACTTCAATCTGATGGATTATCCCAAGAAAGCCTATGAGTAAAATAGCTTTTATTTGGCAGAAGATAAAATGTGTATGTGTACACTCACCTGATCATATAAAGTCTTGTCTTTGATGACCCCAGAAAAAGCCTTTTCACATTTATATCATGAATCGACTCAGCTCTACTGAGGTTTTACAGCACTTCACAATCCACATCATTTCTCCAGCTCACCCGGAAAGGTGGATTGAGGTGAGCGATTTTCAGCTGCAACATGCAAGTTCACCTTTAAATAACCTTTAAAGGTTCTAAAACTCAGTGACATGTGTTGCATATGCTAGTAAAAATGCAGCAGAAAAACAAAACACTTCACATCATCACATGTTCATCATATACTTTCAAGTTATTTGTTTGTCCATTTCTCTTTCACTGACAACGCCATGCAAATGTAAATTAGGCCACATTTATTTCCTCCTCTTTGACGCTTCGCTGATCCCATTTGGAGTCGCGTTGTGGCGATTGTTGTCGCCGCCGTTTTACTTCCCATGCATTGAGTTGCTCACTGAACACTATGGCAGTGACTGATTACTGACATCCTCCACCTAAATAGAATCATTCTCCAGATAATATCTGCAGTGAGCGAAGCATACCTTAATGCAGCAGGAGTCTGGAGGGAGGACGGCAGCACATCTGTCATTTTCAAAAGCAGAGCTATCAGGATGCAATGCTACACAGGATCCATGTGTCAGGGACACTTAATCATATCTTATTAAATAAGATTATGGAACACACGTCACCTGTTCCTTACAAAACAGTCACTATATGCCTGCATGAAAGTGAAACACAAGAAACACTTTGCACATGTATGCTTCTAAGTGCTTCTTTAGTTATTTTAGATAGGGTGGATATATTTTCTTTCTTTTCTTTTTAAGAAAAGATACAAGATTATAGTTATAGTTATATTTTTGACTGTAGCATCAGAAAATACGTTTGACGAACTTAAACACTTGATAGACCAAGACGAACACAAAAGTCACCATGGTCTCAACTCAACAGGAAGTCCGCCATTTTGGCGATTTGCACCCTACGGAAATGAGCGAACTCGTCCGAGCCCGTTTGTCAAACCGCCAATTTGTACTAGACGCATCAAAGGCGAAAAGTTTTCAAAAGGTTGTACAGATTCAAAAGTGTGTGGCCACGGCAGCCATCGGTGTTTTGGCGAATTTCGACCATTCGCCACAAAGTGGCCTTATAACTTGGCCATACATTGACCGATCGCCTCCAAACTCTATACGTAACACAAGAGACAGAGCCCGAACACATCCACGGACACACACTTGACCCAACAGGAAGTCGGTCCTTTTAAATTTAGCTGCCATTTCGCCACAAAACAGGAAGTGCCCTGCCATACATTGACGGAAACATCATACGTGACACAACAGACCGACCC
This sequence comes from Solea senegalensis, assembly GCF_019176455.1. Lineage (NCBI taxonomy): Eukaryota > Metazoa > Chordata > Actinopteri > Pleuronectiformes > Soleidae > Solea > Solea senegalensis. The sequence goes on from NC_058026.1 coordinate 21,557,495, forward strand.
TGAACACTTATATCACTACTATTCTGTGGCTTTGCAGTCATTTTGGAGGGGATTTTTAAATATAAGAGTACTGCACTCCCCGACTTGGAGGACACTTGCGTGGAGGACACTTGCGTGGGGGACGCAAGAGCCCTATCATGACTGCATAGTAGTTTGTAATCTGATAATCCAAGTATTTTTAAAATGTTGATTTTTATTTTAATATTTTTCTTTTAGTCCTAATGAGAAAACAGTTTGTTTAATTTTATCCCAAAATACTCATTTGAAGATAATGTCTTTATATATGTTTAATTCTCCCCTCAATTTGTCCTTTATCAATCAAAATGGGTTGATCATAAGCCACGCTCAGTCTTAGCTGCTGCAAATTTGCTTCTAAATAAGAAAAATAAAGTGTTCTGAGAGGATCCACTGTGTGTATAAAGCCAATAAACTCGTATTAGCACACTGGTCTCCCACGGCCTGCACTAATAGCCTTTCTGTCTGACTGCTGGATGGCTACCTCGCCACCTGTTATTCACCCTAATTACTGTAGTTGCAGCTGAGCCACACTTACTTTTAGCATTTGATACAACAGTGGGTAACAACAATAAGGAATCACTAAACCTTTTTTTCTTTCTTTGATTTAAAGCACATATATATATAAAGGCAATTGGGGGGGGCGTGTTTTAATGAAAAGAGAAAAAAAGCATCAAAGTGGTGGGTGATTGATTAAAGATCAGACGTGATGATAGCTGTTTGGCGCTGGGAGAGAGAGAGAGAGAGACACACACAGGGAGAGAGACACACACACAGGGAGAGGGACACACACAGGGAGAGAGGGACACACACAGGGAGAGAGGGACACATACAGAGAGAGAAGGACACACGGGGAGAGAGACACATGCACACACGGAGAGAGACACACACACAGGGAGAGAGACACACACATACAGAGAGAGAGACGCACACACAGGGAGAGAGACACACACACACAAGGAGAGAGACACATGCACACACGAGAGAGAGACACACACACAGGGAGAGAGACACACACATACAGAGAGAGAGACGACACACACAGGGAGAGACACACACACGGAGAGAGAGAGACACACACACAGGGAGAGAGACACACACATACAGAGAGAGAGACACACACGACAGAGAGAGAGACACACATACAGGGAGAGAGGGACACACACGGGAGAGAGACACACACACAGAGAGAGAGAGGGACACACACACAGGGAGAGAGACACACACAGGGAGAGAGAGACACACATACAGAGAGAGAGGGACACACACGGAGAGAGAGACACACACACAGGGAGAGAGAGACACACAAAAGAGAGAGAGGGACACACACAGGGAGAGAGACACACATACAGAGAGAGAGACGACACACAGGGAGAGAGACACACACACACGAGAGAGAGACACACACACAGGAGAGAGACACACACATACAGAGAGAGAGACACACACGACAGAGAGAGAGACACACACATACAGGGAGAGAGGGACACACACGGGAGAGAGACACACACACAGAGAGAGAGAGGGACACACACACAGGGAGAGACACACACAGGAGAGAGAGACACACATAGAGAGAGGGACACACACGGAGAGAGAGACACACACACAGGAGAGAGAGACACACAAAAGAGAGAGAGGGACACACACAGGGAGAGAGACACACACATACAGAGAGAGAGGGACACACAGTTTGACATTCACAAAGTTTATACAGATATGATGGACTCAATCATCATGTGTCTCACCTACTGTGTAGAAGACATGTGTCCACACTGACACTGACAGATCTGCAGCTGTGCACAAGAGCATGTTCCGATGTTTATATCCGGTTATCTGGAGCAGTCTGTGGCTGTGGGTGGTCTTTGGGAGCTAATTTCTGTGCCCCAGAATTTCCCTATCTTTTGTATTAGAGAGGGGTCTAGTGCGCATGCACCACTTATAACGAGAGTCTATGGTAAAGATTTTTGCACCCCAAAGGAAGAGGAAATACATCACATGACCTTTCACTCGCTGCAAACAACTGAGAACAAATTAAAACTACATTTAAATGCAGGTTACACACATTACTCACGGACTGTGTAATGTGCAGCTTGTTTATTTAAATGTTCATGTTTTTGTAAAATTATTTTTGGTGATTACTATCTTCTTCTTCTTCTTCATGTGAGACAGGTGGGGTGGCGATCTAGCGCCCTGTAGTGACGGGCCACCACTGTATTTAGTCCTTGATTAAAAACAAGAAAAACTACAAGTAAAAACAACCGGGGGCTCTATAATGTTTGTTATTATGTTTATTTTAAATTGGGGGCTTAAGTCGAGCTGGAAAATCGTTGGATTCACAAGACGACGGCACCATTTTTATGTTATCTCTGGGCTCTGTCAAGTCCTCACCCCTACATGCACCCGCACTACACAGAGAAGAGTCAATCATTGAGAATTCGTCTGTGGCTGCATGACAACCAGCAGTGTTGCCGTGTTGTGGGACCGTCTCGATGTAATGACGGACAATGACGAGCATTTAGCTCCTGTCGAGTGGCTTAAACAAGAACGGCACAGCTTCCTGCATCACACATCAACTAACTGTTTTCCATGTTGCCTGCACACCGGTCACTATCATGATGCTTCATTGCAATTTGTGCCTCGTTAGAGTGTCATGGATTCATCCGTTTTCTACTTCCCTGCTTCAAAGCACATCCACCCACAAGAGAATCACTTCATCACTTGCACTTCCAGCGACTGGAGGCGATCAAAACAGCACTTTTTTGTTCGCTACCACTCCCTGGATCATCAGCTGCTGTCGCCTGTTTTCTACCCCAGGCTCATGGATCCTCCTCAGGAGCCTGGAAGAGCTTATTAAAATGTCTAAAACGGGAAATTTCTTTGGAGATAATGATTTTATTGAGTCACTTCCAGTCTTTCAGTAGTGTGGGAAACATTTCTCAGCTGGAATGCTGGGACTTACGCTAATGTCCCATGAGTCTGTGGCTGTGTAGCAAATACAAAGAAAGTATGTATTTTAAACACACTTGCACTCATATCCGGACTGATATTACAGTCAGTGGCTCCTCTTCCCAGTAATGATTCTCATATCTGAGCATGTTCCCCTTTTCATCTTTGTCTTGGAATTGCTTCATCCCCCTCACATCTTCCATCCAATTTTCTACCAATTTATCCTTCACATTAGGGTCGCGGCCAGTCCCTCACACAGAGACGAACAACCGTTCACTCTTATACTCACACGTTGGTTCGATTTAGAGCAGGGGTGTCAAACTCATTTTTAGTTCAGGGGCCACATACACCAACATTTTATGTGAAGTGGGCCGGACCAGTTGTTTTACATATAAAGGCGACATAGACCGGAAGCTCCAATTAACACTGCGTTTGTGTGTGTATCTGTGTCATTACCTCGTTTATGAAACCCTAAAGTTTCAGAACAAACTGTTCAGCCACTGCTGAGAAAATAGTGGTGTATTGTTTTCCTGGACTCTGCAAAGTGGATCGGCACTTCCGTAGGTTGATGTCGTGGACAATCAGCTGTAATTAGAGTGCTGATGATCCGTGGTTTTTATCTTGCACTCACATCATATATTGACAGTTAGTGTAATGTGAGCCATCTTTTTGTTATTATTTTTGTGTTTATTACCTCCCACCACTGCAGGACGAAGTGTTCTGTATTTGTGCAAAGTGATTTTCTTTATATCCTGTTTTATTTTGAAATACTCACTGCTCTCTCTTGTTTTAGACTCCTTTACTTCAGGTTTTAATCCGCCCCCCACTGATTGATAGACACACCCAAATAACACACACCTGTTCCTCATTAACTCACCTCCTTCCCTTTGCAGTGTCACTTCAGACTTCATTCCCTGCCACACTGAGTGTTCCAGCGTTTCCTAGTGTAAGTCTTTATATTTTTTTGACTCCTCTCTTCGTGCCTTTCCCTTCCTAACGTAACTACCGGTGAGCCGAACCTTATTTCGTCCAGTAAACACTGATTTGTGCCCCCTTAAATGAACCCTCTTGTGATGTGTCCAGCGTTTGCGTCCGCTCCACTTCCACGCTTGTCGTTACAAGAAGAGAGTGTGTGACGGTTATTTTTGCTGACTTGTTTAAGTATAAAAAAAAGGATAAAGTGGATCAATTCTGTTTGGTTATTTAGGCTCATGGAACTGCCAGTAAATGTTAAGTCATTTTTACACACGTCTTAGCAAAGTCAGCAGTCACCCTTGTCATCTTTTATGAATGGCAAATGGGTCACAACAGTGGTCAAAGCTTTTTGGCACATCAGCTATTTTCCCAGATCATATATGTGCTGTTCAGCTACTATTTATTTGTTCACTTATGACCCACTGATTTTGGACTCCTTTTTAAAAGATCATCAAGAAACCCAGATGTTCAAGTTTACTTATTTTTATTCGTAACTTAAAATTAACAGCTGAAGGCACAGGCAGATCTACCGCCGTCAAACTATAAGTTGTATTGATTTGTTATATAAATATTCCTCGTATGCTTCTAAGTAACTTCACTGGATCATTAAGTCATTGTAAGTGTTCTCCCTTTGGACAAACGTAGCATCAATAATGTATTACTTTCACCCTCAGATTTTTCAAATAATGAATTACCCTGATAGTCAGAGTTGCTCTAAATAATATACTTTATCTTCCTGGTCACCACTAAGTGTCTCCACTCAAATAAAAGGGGTCAAAAGGGTCAATCTTTTTGACCCCTGTTATTTGCTCGATTCGGATTCTCAGGGAAAATGCTAAAAGAAGACGTAGGAATGTTGCTATTACAGAACGCTTTCCTTGTTGTAGTAACAATGGTATAAAGTTGACCACATACTCTGCAGTAATGAGCAATTTATCCTGTTTTCAACAGCGTGTTCCCATGGATATTTTTTCCCCCTCATCTGGCAAAATAAAAGGATAGTTTGCAACTTTAATGACAGACAAAGGAAAAAACGTAGAAAAACAGCAGTTTGAAGCAGGTAGATAGAAAAACCTCTTTAATGAAAAACATGCAGTGTGTGACATTTTCCAATATAATTGATCAAAGTAATATAATCTGAGATGTTTACTGCACTTTGACAAAAGTGATGTATCACACTGATTACTTTTAGAACCATCCCGCACTTAGAAAAGCAGTGTGACATTTATATAAGCTCCGGCTAGATACGTATAGATGAGATCATAGGTCAGTTTCATCTTAATGCCTCTGCTGAGCTTCATCTCAGTCCTCGAGAGATTACAACTGTGCTGCTATGATTAAACAAGATCAATGTGAAATATCAACACAGTGAGTCAGAAAAAAAAAATCATATCCCAACACCACCTCCATGAAAAACACTGGACTGTCCTCGTAAACATTGCAACACGTGTCTTAAAATGTCAATATGATATTGTGCATTAAAACATTTGATTGTTTTGATTTGAAAGAGTTTGGCATTCGTATACATTTAATGACAGCAGAAAAGGACAATAGTTGAAGTGAGAATGACAAAATTACAAAATGTAAAAGGAAAAATTCACTTTAAGTAACAATTCACTAACAACATGGTTGTGATTTGTAATGGGGCAATATTAAGGTAGTGCTATCTTCTCTAATGTGGCTTGTGAATTATTGGTAGTAATAAGGAAATTACTGTAATACCATGTTATAATATCCAGGTAATACCTCAATAATGAGAATGGTAGGCCTCCATTGGTGTAACACCTTCACCTGTGACTTGGTGATTACGATAGAAATAAGATGAGTTACCTTCTGCAACGTTTTAATAAACAAATAAAGGATGCAAGAATCTTCGCATATATATGTGTATATATATTAAAAAACAAGTATACAACTGACGAAAGAATGTAAAACAAACATTTCCCTGTGTAGTGAGTCGCACCACTCGTCTTTACTCACGAGGCCTTTAGGCCGCCATCCAGATGGTGAATGAGATGAGCAGGGTTGGTAAAAGTGTCAGTGGTGTCACACAGCCCAGATACAACATAGTTCCCACACCACATAGTGTGCTCAGATAGGCGCTCATCCTACTGCAGACAATCTTCCTCACCGTTGTGCAGAACTGAGTGGAAAATGTGTCATCATTAGACAGTGACTTAAGAAAGATGAGTGAAATGTGATGGTCTATTAAAGGGAGTCCTCAATCCCTCCGAGATGGGATTAATTAGGGCATTTAGTAACACTAGATGGAGCTGCAGTACTTGACTCCTGAATAAGTGAAGCTATTCATCTGTGTTGGGCCACATACTCAGCATTACAGTCGCCAGTGATTAAGAAGTAAGACTGGGTTAGGGTAGTAGTCGCACACCTTCATAAGTACATTCAGATTAACATTGCTTTACTCAACTGTCAATCATCCTTAGAAATGACTAAGAGTATTTTACATGCTGCACGTGTAATAAGCTGTGGCTTTACATGTGACCTTAGCAGTGCAGAGAAACCAGAAATCTTGTGAAGAACTAACATTAATGTGAGTAAAAACTCCACCTCGTTTCGACCAGGTCGTGTACGGCACTAACCACTACTCCCCCACGTGGCCCAAGATAAAATATCCTTATCTTAATTCAGGCAAGTGAACTTGTCTGCAGCTAAGTCCTGAAGATGTCTGAGCACATTCACACACACAACACTGTCCTAAATGACATGTACAGTATTCCCTCCGTGTGTCACCATACATTTGGGCATCATGTATTCAAAATGCAAAGCAATCATTCAATCTTACTAACCGCAGACCAGAGACTTTACCTGGTATGTCTGGTAGCTGATAGCCATGCCGTATCTGCAGTACATGACGTAGTGTTCGCAGTTGTACCACAGTAAACTGTAGGTGACAGAGCCCAGGAGTTTCTCTGCCCTTCGCGCCACCTCGTCCCCATCTAGCGGAGGCTGGCTGCACACTTTGTCCATGTGGTTGATGACAATCTCTGAGCCGTAGGCGAAATCTGCCACAGAGTCCACTCTGACACTGGCGGTCTTGGTGATAACCCCCAGCAGGAGGCGGTTATTCGTTACCATTTTGGCGATAGCATTTCTATCCCTGGTCATTACAGGCAGGATGTCTGGAATGAGATGAGCCACGCGGTTGTCGCCCAGGTATATGCCAAAGTGTGTGAATAACGTCCTGGGAACTTCTAACAGATCCCCACGCTTGAAAAGTGACAGGTCATATTTGGAGTCTTCCTCCTCCTCCTTTTTGGAAGCGGCGAAGAAAAAGTTGAGCAGCTGGTAGAGGAACATGGTGGCAGTGTGCAGCACAGTGTGCGGCACCTGAGCATTTAATTCATGTCAGAATTGGGAGGGGCCACTGTGGTCAGTGAGATTAAACATTGGTCAAGGTTGTGGGTTTGATTTTGAGGGAGTTTTAAGGAGCTTTCTCTAATCACTTTGTTGTGTGGTAGGATTTTGAAACCCAGGCCTTGTTTGCGATGTATTAAGGTCAAGGGTCCTCATTAAGACGGGCGCATTGGCGACAAGTTAAATCCTCCATTGAGAAGGTCACAGATACCGAGCAACCACACAAATAATGCACCTTTGTTTTTCAGGGATTAGACCAATCTGCAACTGCTTGGATTTGACTCATGATTATTCAGCACTTTCTTGAATAGTAAGAAAATAAATAATTGATATAGTCAGAGGTATAGATTTTGAAAAAGAAGAATTAGAAGAAAAAGAAGAATTAGTAGTATGATGACACTACTTGGCATTTTTTTAATGTGGATTATATCTTTTGTAGTATATGATATTTATACTACAAAAGACCATGGACCATAGAAATGTTGCCGCCAAATATGATGTGTCACAAGAATCTAACTCCCATTTTGAAGCCTCCGGAATCATGATTTCACTGGCGCCATGTTGATGGAAGTTCAGAGGCGTCACCTGCAACCAGGTGATACCAATCACTCTCAAATATGTTCCACATTTAATCATAAATTCTCCTCTCAATGGGAGCATCATTTTGTAAAACTGAAATGATGTGTTGTTGAAGAAGACCATTTACTCATCAAGATGATATTTACTGACATTATCAATCAAATTAAAAGTTGGTTCATTTCCCCATAAACTTCCATTCACTCACCATTCCACTCCAGCGGTCACTTGCCCATTCGAAGCAATTCCTTATATTTCTACTTCCACACTGGTGTCATTGGAAGAACCAGAAGAATACATCCACTTTTTGTTATATGGTCTCGACCTAATCTCCTAATATCAACGTTAATTTAGGCTTCTCTTTCAAGAGAAGAGTCTCTCAAGAGACTCTTGTGTAATCTAATTTATATAAAAACACAATAAAAAAACAAGTCTTAAATACAAATCAGATTCCTGTTTCAAAAAGGAGGACAAATAAATCTAGACTTGAACAAAACTAAAGCATTCCAAAGTCGTCTTGGCCAGAGCAGAATTTCCATTACAGCATAATGAGTCTTTCTCAAAGGCCTCATCTCATCTCCACTGCTTATTGTTGCAACATCATTGTCTGCTTCGACTGCAAAATGACGGCGCCAACACACTAATACACACTAATACACACAAATAAAAATAAGATGTTTATTATACAGTTTTTCATATTTACAGCATTCCAGTATATTAAGTAAACTACAAAAAAAGACCTGCTTTATACATTAAGATACTCACAGTGACTCAGAGATTGAATGCATTTCACATTTCTATAAGTCAAATAAAAGCCACAAAACATTCACCATAGTCTACACATTTCTATGCAAATCATGTCATTAAAGAGACTTTTAAAGGCACCACATGAAACAAGTGCAAGGTTGTCCAGTCCTGCTTGATGGATAAAAGTTCTGTTCTTTTGCTGAGACGTCTCTAACCGGCCATCCACAGAGTGAAGGGGATGAGAATTGTGGGCAATGTAGTTGAAGCAGCCATACCGAAAGAGATAATGGAGATGATTCCCAGCAGTCCTGTCACAATGACGCTCCGCTGGTCTCTGATGATCGATTTCAGACACTCGCAGAACTGTGAGGAAGAAAGATAGGAAATCAATTATGATACATTTCAATCAGATGAAAGTTCTGGCTGCAGGAAATGTGGCCTTGAAGGTGAAGGAACATTGTTAAACTGCCGTCATAAATCAGTGTGCAGTGTTAAACCCAGTTCACTCAGCGTTAGGCTTGGTAAAGACATTTCCACATGAACTCTGGTTTACTGTGCTTTACTGCAGAGGAAGTCATGAAGTCTTTGTAATGTTATTTCTATGTCAGCACAACTTGTGTCAGGATTGTAGTGACTTACTAAACACATTTAAAGTTATGGACCTGTATGATACAGATAATCACCTTTTTAAAAACATTTATTATTGCATTGTTTGTATTCTTTACTCATGTGTTGCATGTTCCTATTTCATTATTCATATTACTGCACTAAACTAGTTTATCAAAGTGATAACAGCTGATTGATTTTTTTTTATTTGGTTCTGTTATTTGATCTCTTTGTAACCTTATTAGTGCAAGAAATATATTAATTTAACAAACTCCATAGTCCAAATGTAACTATGATGACAGTCAGTCAGTCAGTGAGAGACTGAGGACGCGTTGGCCTCATCTTTACCTTCTCAGTTTGGCGGCTGGCTGCGTGTCCATATCTGCAGTGAGTCACGAAGTGTTCGCAGTTATTCCACAGCAGACTGTACGGGACCGCTCCGATCAGCTTCTCCGCTCTCTTGGCGACGTCTTCGTTGGGCAGCGCCCGCGCTTTCATCGTCTGATCCGTGCTGTTCACCAGGACGTTGCAGCCGTACGCAAAATCGTCCAGCGTGTCCACGCGCACCGTGGCGCACCTGTACACGCAGCCCAGGACCAGCCTCTGGTTCGTTATGACGGAGGAGATGAGTTTCTTGTCGCCTGTGAGCACGGGGAGGATGTCGGGTATCAGATGAGCCACTTTGTTGTCACCCAGGTAAATACCGTAGTGCGTAAAAAGGGTTCTTGCGACTTCGAGCAGGTCTCCTCTCTGCGGTGCAGCGCGCTGTGCGGGCCGCTGCTGCGCCCCCTGCGCCCCCTGCCCCTCTCCGTCCAACCAGCTGGAATCAAAAAGTTTGAAGTTGGAGAGGAGGGAGAGTTTCTCCACCAGGAACGTGAGCAGCTGCAGCATCCTGAGGCGCTTTCAAGGGGAATGTGCGCGAGTGCGTGAGAGGAATGAGCTTTTTATTCTCAGTGGCACGAGGAGGAGAAACAGCGTGAGGCCACGAGTGACCTTTCGCACGTGGGCTTTTTTACTACCATCACAGCTTTAGTATTTTGCGGATCTTTTCCCACTGCGGTGTTGTGCAGTGCACACATGTGCAGGGGTATAGTCTCCATTAATCCACTCTCTAATGCAGCACAGAAAGGAAGAGAATTAGCTGTAGAGAGTTAAGTTTAAATCCTTTAATATAGTTATACTGTAAGTCATTCATTCAAGTGTATAAAGCACTTTATCTCCATGGTTCTCAAACTGTGGTATGTGTACCACCAGGGGTACGTGAGGTTCTACTGTACTGTAAAACCGTGAGGGTCACGAGGGGCACTGGTGCCAATCTCAGCTGACATAGGGTGATAGGCGGAGTCGACCATGGACAGATTGCCACTGCATCACAGGGCCACATAATTAGAAAAATTAGACAACTATAAATGCAAGAAGAGACAAACAACAATTCACTCTCACACCTATGGTCAATTTAGAGTGTCCAATTTAGCTAATCCCCAAATCTGCATGTTTTTGGACTGTGGGAGAAAACCTACAAGGAGGACATGAAAGCTTTATGCGAAAAGGGTCGCGACCCCAGGTAATTAGAGTAACTGTATCTTTTGCTCCATCTTAATCTAACTTCACTATACCAATGTGTGAAGTATACGTGAGGAAGAGGAGGAGGATGATTTGAGTAAATTATCTTATTGGGCATAAGTCCTGTGAATATTCGCTCTCTGACTTAACTCGGTCTATTTACACCACTGTATTTTAACTTTGGTGATAATATGTTACTTTGAGAGCACAGTTGGTACTTGGTACTACTTTCACTGATGCTTATCCTCCTCACAAACCTGGCAACACCAAATGACTTATAGCTCACCAGTAAACTGTCACCAAAGCGATTCATTATTCACAAAATGTCCCATTCTAAGATAGGAGACATCACAAAGAATACACACCACAGCAAACAGTCAAGAAGGAAAACAATCACTGAGTAAATCACACATTTAAGACCATTAGGAAAATGCAGCATTGCCTCATTTACTGTATATTAAAATGCCATGTTTCTTACACAGCAGCAGTAGACTATAGCTTTAGCAGTATAATGAGCTGCATTGTTCAGTCTTCATTTTAACTGAGACACAAATCACACTGACAATAATGAGACATTTGTAAGAATTGAGACAATATTTGAACTTAGAAAGCTCTTATTGTATCTAAAAGAAAAATACCCTTCATGTGTATTTTATGTTTTTATAGAAAATGGATTTCTACATAATTTAGCATTTTAATTTTTGAACAGTGGTGGAAGAAACATTCAGAAAAATGAATCATAAAATAATCAATCAATAGAACAGGTAAATCAAAATTGAGCTTTAGTTTTGATCTATTATTATCTATTTACTATTATTATTATTATTATTATTATTATTATTGTTGTTGTTGACTTTATTCAAAACACAAAAATGTCCATAGCACATGTAAAAAAAAAAACCCACAGGAAACAGGATATAATTTAAAATAAAAAACATCAGCCACTGTCACCTACACAGACAGGAGCAGCAGTGTCTTCACAGTGTGGATGTAAACCTGATCAACCTAAACTCAGACTGAGTTAAGACCCGAGTAATACAATTTTCTGCAGTTTTCTTCCTTCACATAAAAGTATAGATGTCATTTCTTACTGCTGTATACAGCAACACTGAAAAACACCTGACTGACTGACTACAGTCTCATCCCATCATTCAGAATACTTTATTAATCCTAAAGGGTCAGAATATAAGCTTCATTAAGTGTCTGCATGTTACCTTTTTTCTAAGAATGCAACAAAGACGAGTGTCATGAATTTGTTGTGCTTTCTTTTTCGACTTGCAATTTTACTTTAAAGCTGATTAACCGTGTTGTTGTTGTTTTTTTTTTTGCTCACAAAGGCCAGTCTGTTCTGCGTCTTCATCAGCCCTGAGCAACAGGCTGTGCTGACCTGCAGTTTCTCAGAGGCACCTTATGACGAGAGAAAAACAACATGATTTTAACCAGATTACCATAATCCTATAGGCTTCGATTTCACGCTCATTTGAAATCCAAAATGCCATCAGAGACACTTCAGCCTTTTTCAACTTGCATTTGTTGACCTAAATTCTGACTGACAGACATTATGGATCCCACAGCTGGGAAACAGCAGTACAGTGTCAGGTATTTAACAAAATATAGAGATGAAATACAAGATGAAAATATTAGAAACATACTCCTCTTGAAATAAAGAACATCAAATTTAATAAATATAAAAGTATTTGCCCACACCTGTTAGGTCTAATTTAGGTGTTTCAATCAGGCTTTGGGTTCGGCCCCTTATCTCCAATGAAGGACAATCTTAACACTTCAGCAAACCAAGACATTTTGGACAATGCCATGCTTCAAACTTTGTGGCAGCAGTTTGAGGAAGACACTTTTTTATTCCATGACTGTGTCCCAGTGCAAAAAAGCAAGGACTATAAAGACCTGGTTTGACTTTGAGTTTTGGTGTGGAAGAACTTGACTGACCTGACCTCAACCTCACCGAGCACCTTTGGGATGAACTGGAACAGAGATTGTGAGCCAGGTCTTCTCGTCCAACATCAGTGCCTGACCTCATAAATGCTCTACAGAATGAATGAATGAATGAATGAATGAATGAATGAATGGACACACATTCCCATAGAAACACTTCAAAACCCTTGAGCAAAGTCTTTAAAGAAGAGTGGAAGCTGATATAGCTGCAAATGGGGGAACCAACTCCAAATTAAAGTACTGCATATGTATCTGAATATGTCATTACAGTCCTTGTTAGTGTAATAGTCAGGCGTCTGAATACTTTTGGGACTTCCCAGATATACAAAGAATACGCAATAACATTTGCATTGTTTTCCACAAGCCTGGGTGAACTTGTGGCTGAAATGATTTGCATATTTACATTAATCGTGCACAGTAAAGGTCTAGCATTCACTATCTGAAATCAATCTGAAACTATCTGAAAAGCCGACCAAGCAATAAAAGTGATGATCACAATTTGACCTGGAACAACTCAAGGTATTAAATATAGCAGTGGAACAACCAAAGCAAAAAAGGCGACACGTGCATTAAGAAAGACAAGTCAAATGTATTTAATAGTAGAGCAAAGAATGAACACATGAACTCAGATGGATCTCTAAGCATTACATTGATAACTTCAGCGGATAAGTTAAGTTGCTTAGAAACACCACAGCATGATATGATAGAGTAATATCTCTGTAAGAATATTACTTTAAATGTGTCCAACAACGTTTTAGCCTCAGTGAATGTTCTTCCCTGTGTCACACCATGTTCAGCTGAGTCGACTTAACGTCTGTGACCACAGGTTGAACCCTGAGTTGGCGTTGCAACAAACCTTTGCCCTGTGTCGGGGGGAGATTTACACTATGGTCAAATGGCTCCAGACTTATAGTTGTGGCCGACAGGGGACCCTAACAAGACTCTTTAAATTTAATTCCTGGTCAGGAAACCTGTGAACCTGCCGTGAAATTTAAGAACCCAACTCCTCAAGACATAATGATTTCAAGAAAAGAAAAACAATCTCGCACCACATTCCCGTGCCTTTCTTTACAGCGTCAATAATTATAATAATGTCAGTAGTTGTGCTTTCTACTGCTTATGCTGTTTTGTATTCTGGTGAAGAATAGACGTACAAGTGTTAGGCTGGCATCAGTGCCACATTAAGAAGAACAACAGCCCGTCTCAACATCCTGGACACAGTGTGCAAAAGGAGTGTCCATGTCTTTGTGGCCCTTAGAGACAGAAAGAGACACTTTCCATCTGGTGTATCTACACAAAGAGGCCAGTTCAGCAAAAGTTCAGCACTGTTTAGGTTCATGTCCCTTTGCGGTTCATTCTCAGGTCAGCAAGGCTTTTATACCCACTCTGGGCCATTTTCTCTCCTCCACGTTATAAATCTAGGTCACACAGCGGTAGTTATGGTAAGATTTATCATCCAATGTCAACACGAGGCCGTGTTATTAAACTTTATTTTTCCCCATGTATCTGGACTGGTTGTTTTGATGTAATAAAAAGAGGCGTGTACTCCATGTGCAACCTAAAGAATATCCACTGTGTGACCAATATCACCCACTGCATCAGTGTTACACCCTGCAAAACGTTGACCTGACAAGATCGCGGAGTTAAGTGATTTCAGCTCACTCCCACCAAGCAGTGGTGGAAAACCCTGCGTGTAATTTATAATGTTAAAGTAGTTTATCTTTAACCTCAACATCCACATCTGGTACAGGAGTAACTGTGACTCCACACAAGCACAGATGCTTGAAACTGGGGCCATGTGTGAATTCAAACATGACAGCGATGATAAAGTGACGGCCCTCATGCAATGGTCTCGTCGTTCTAATGTGCAACCTTTATCTCTCTGAGAATGTTTGTAACTCGTCTGCCTCTGTTTGGACTTTGTAAACAAAAAGGATGTAACATTATTTGTGACCTGCCTCCTTGACAGAGCAAAATGATCAGTTCTGTGTGTACAGCAACAATGCAGGGACAAGCACGGACAAGAAGCCTTTATCCCGTCAGACCGGTGAAAGACAGTAGAATTCACTTCTGAAACCTTTTGTGGGCACTTCTTTGTATTTACCTTCATAATCTAACCTGTTTGCAGCTTTCTGGAAACAGGAAGTGCTTTCTTGACACTTCCTGTGTGCAGCACGGGCTCTAAACACTGCTTTACTGAGGAGAGTCACATGGAGCTGACGGGTTTAATCATTTGACGACGTGTAACAGACATTTGTTTACATTTAAAAGTGACGCAGCACAACTCGACGACTACAGACACACAGTTTGTGTAAAAGTATCTACATTTGTGAAAGCAATGGTCTGTAGTTTTTTTTTTTATTATAATTTACATACATTCCACACCTTTACAACTCTCTTCTTGTCAAAGCTTTTGCACCCAAAACACTGGAAGTCGTTGTGTGAAGTTGAACAGGGACTTTTTCTCTGCCATAGATAGACAGATAGATGGATAGATGGATGGATAGATAGATAGATAGATAGATAGATAGATATCATATTGATTGGTATTTATTTATCTCTTTTCCTGACAGAAATAGACTTTCATTTAGCCTATCTCAGCTAAAGATATTTAATATTTTCTTAGTGTTAATCCTGCATGTGTTAATGTTTTACATTTACATGCACAATAACATTATTTCTTCACTGAATGACTCATTGTGTCTGATCTTTATCATGAGACGAAAAAGAACGATAAATAAAGCGTGGCTCAAGCTGAGTCATCGTTGGCTGTGCCATCATTACAAACACTGAGTTTGGTACAAATATCATGTTTCAACCAAGTCAAAAGTGGGAAGTGAGCGCACACAGGTTTGGACATATGAGTCACAACTTTGTCCCCACACACAGAGAAGGTTATGTTTGCGTATGACCTCCTTATCAAACTCTGAACTGATGACCTTGTTCAGATAAATATCCCACAGGAGTCAAATCACTCCTCATTCTCCAAGAGGACAAGACCACATCTGGTGGCTGAAGCAACATGGCCCCATCACTTCTCACAACAGCAGGCGGGCTTCTGTTACTGTTCTCCATCTCATCTGCAGTGAGTCACTAAATGTACACCTCTTCTTACCGATGCAGTTTTCTCCAGCAACGAAAACTCTAAACCCATTTGTCTTTGTCCCGCAGCAATCCAGAGGAGACAACATCTTAACATGCACCAAAACCGATGCCTTCGTAAGTGGACGGTCATAAACCGCAACGTGTGATGTTTCTGTTGTGTGCAATCACTGAGCACAAAATGTCTGCTCACAGGGAAAATACTGTCCTACGACATGTGGAGTGACTGATTACCTTCTGAAGTATCTGCCAGGAGTAGAGGAGGATTTGGAGACTTTGCAAAGTGAGCTGGACAAAATTTCCAATTTGACCCAGGGGACAGACGAGACAATAGTCTACATGAAAGATTCTACCGCTTCAGCTCAAAAGAGTGGACCGCAAGGTAATAAAACAAAAATCATGGTTGTTATTTGTTCTTTGTGATCAATTTGACTTATTGTTTAGTATTAACCAAACTGATCGGTTGATTGAAACGGCGAAAGTGTCTTTTCTTTTCAGACACAAATTTCAAAAGGTCGTCGAGTATGCTGGACGATGTCCTTCACTTTGAAAAGACCATCATTTCACAAGAGCAACAAATGTAGTAAGTCAACATTTGCGCTCAAATGATGCAAGAACGTAATTTTGTCAATACCTGTGTGTATGTCCTGTGTAATTTCTTTTTTGGTATTTCAACTTAAAGTTACTCTTCATAACTGGCGTGAATTTACAGTGAAGAATAAACATCATCGTCAATCATGACGTACTGTTATAGAGACATTATGTGGAGTAAATTAAAATTATTTCTCTTTTTCCTGACAATCGATGCTTGTTTTTCCATGCAAGGTTAAGGTCATTTTGATCTAATCAAATAATAGAGGTATAATGAAGTAAGATTATGAATGAATAGGCTAGTCATGTCAAATAAAAAAGGAATCAGCGCACACTGATGCAATACTTGTAATAGAGTATAGAACTTCTGTGTCCTCCCACGCCTTCAGATCAACATGTGCCAACCTGTTCGCCCACACAGTTTGGACTTTAGACTCAGGGATTTAATGATAAAACATCATTTACAGCCTCATCTCCATTTTTTTTATTCAATTTGCAAAATGTATTTTTTATGCGGTGCTCTGATTAGTGCTCCACTGTGGGAAAAATTGGAAACATGTATTACTTAGGATCCAGCTCACGCTTGTTTCCGTCTTCTTTCCAGTGACCTCGGGGAAATAATTTCGTCTAACGAGAGGAGGATGGCGGACTTGAAGCAGCTCGCCATCCAGCTGCAGCAGAAATGCAGCGAGCCTTGCAAAGACACAGTTGAAATCCAACCCACCACAGGATCAGGTAAAAAGAAAAGATAGAAGAAATAAATAAATAAATAAATATATTCAACTATGACCTTTAGGCCGGTACCATTTCACAAGACGTTTCTCAATCGTGTTTCATGTGAACATTTGTCCTTGTTCAGTGTTTAGTCAAACACTAAAGTCAATACGGCGCATCGCAGCAAAGTAAACAAATTTATAGACTTCATTTGTTCTGACCTCGTTTCACAGAATTTGGTCAAACTTATTTAAAACACAATTCCGGGCTATAACAACTGTAATTTCGTCGTCTTTTTTTCCAAAGTGTAAAAGCTTATTTTGCTTTAGTACTACTCTTCTTCTTTTTTCACCAGACTGTCAGGACGTTGCAAACAAAGGTGCCACCACCAGCGGCCTTTACTACGTGAAGCCAGCTCAGGCCACTGAACCGTTCCTGGTCTACTGTGAAATTGACAGCTTTGGACGTGGATTCACAATTATACAGAGGGTATGCAACATGAATCACTGCCTCGCCGATGTCTTCGTGCGGCACTGGATGACAGCAATTTAACACTTCTGTTGTTAAATAAACAACTGATATTGCAAATTATGATACAAAAATCAGAGCGGGTGAAGGGACTGAACCGTTTCCTATGAAAGAAAACCGCTGTCCTCTTAACTGCAATCGTAACCGCACAGATCATGCAGTCCCTCAGTGAACATGGTGTTCATTCTGATCATGTTTATGTGTCCACAGAGACGCGACGGCAGCGTGGACTTCAACAAGGACTGGACCCAGTACAAGGAGGGATTTGGTTATCTCTCCCCAGACGACACTACCGAGTTCTGGCTCGGCAACGAGAAGATCCACCAGCTGACAACTAATTCGCCCATCCCGACTGTGCTGAGGATCGAGCTTGTTGACTGGGAAGGCAACAAAAGGTACACACACACACACACTCACATGCGCTGAAGATAACAGATTACATAAGAGACCAGCAAAGGCACTCACTCACAAGGCAAACATGACCTTAGTTTGAGGCTCCACTTAAAGGATAAATGCTGACACAGCAGACATTATCAAAAACACAAAATCCACCATTGCCCTTTTCTGCAGACATGCAGACTACCACACGTTCAAACTGGGATCAGAGGCCGACAAGTACCGGCTGACCTATGGCTACTTCTTAAGCGGCGATGCAGGAGATGCTTTTGACGGCTTTGACTTTGGCGATGACCCCAGCGACAAGTTCTACACGTCACACAACGGCATGCAGTTCAGCACCTTCGACAGGGACAATGACAAGTACGATGGCAACTGTGCTCGGCAGGATGGCTCTGGCTGGTGGATGAACAGATGTCATGCTGCACATTTGAACGGCAAATACTACACGGGTGAGACCACGCGGCCAGACTTGTGCCGTTTTAAGGGCAAAGACAAATTTGCCGTTCAACCCTAACCGTGCAAATGTATGTGTTGTAATGGTCTGTGTGTTTTTTTTTGTTTTTTTTAAATCCAGGTGGTAGGTACACAGAAAAGGATGCAGGTGAATTTGGTTACGACAACGGCATCATCTGGGTGACGTGGCACAACCGCTGGTACTCTCTGAAAGAAACCACCATGAAGATCATTCCACTGACCCGCTTCATATCAAACGATGGACAACAGACGGGTGTGAAACAGTTTGGTGGACTATAAAAGTAAAAGCACGATCAAAAGTAGACGTGTTTGTGGTCAGTGCTTGTGTCCAGCACAGACACCTTGAGACCTTAGGGTCCTCCATGTGAGGGTGTTTCTCCATGTAATATTTGCATGTCTGTAGCTGTGCACTGATGTTTTCCTTCTCCAGTGTTGTTTTGGGCACTAAATAAATGTCCTGTTCTTCACCAAATAATGTCTTTTCCTTACTTTACTGCGCAGTCTTTGAACTCATCACCATCCACTGATAACAAAGTTGTTGTTGTTGTTTTTTTAATTAACCTGAACCGAGACACCTGGCATAAGAAAGTGAGCACATGAAAACTGCACGTGTGTCGTTGCGACTCATCCCTGAAATAAAATCTCTCTCTTTTTTTCCATTTGTGCATAAGAGGACCACTGTAACACTGACACAACACCACAAATCATTGTGTCACTGGTTTCTAATAGATAACACACATCCACACTCACACCATCCATCCATTTTCTACCACTTTATCCTCCACCGGAGGGTCGCAGGCATTGCTGTGCCAATCTCAGCTGACATAGGGCGATAGGCGGGATACAGCTGGGCCACATATAGAGAAAACCAACCATTTGCCAGGAGTAGACGACTATTTGGACCACTCACTCTCACACCTACAGTCAATTTTAGAGTGTCCAAATTACCTAATCCCAATATTTCATGTTTTTGGACTGTGGGAGGAAACCTACGCACATTCAAACTCCATGCAGAAAGGCCCTTGTTCCAACCGGGGTCTTTTTGCTGCAAAGACAAGAGTGCTAACCACTACTTCACACTCACTCATGTCATCCATTTGATTATAAATGAACAGCTTTGTGATAAAATAGCAATTTAGCTCCACAGAGAATATTTTAAATGTGCATGGTTTAATTGGAATTTATTTGCATTAGAGTGTTTAAAAATACTCCACTATAAATTTAGAAAGTATGTCATTTCAAACACTACTATTCATAGTTTCTACATTCATGAAAAACTGTTCATTCATTGGATTGGTTTTATTTTACTTTGTAAATGATCAAGATTATCAGTATTAGATAACATCAGGTTTTTGTTGAACCCAGTCTCTTAGTTTCAGCTGCAGTAGTTGATGTTTGGTCTGAATGCAGAAACCATAGTAACATGTTCTGTATTCCACACAACAGGAAACATCACTGTTACCATGTTATTTTATCAATGATCTTATCAGAACATGTATGCTTGCATTTTAAAGTACTTTTTAATGCATTTGGCTCATTGTAGATGGTTGTGCCAAAAAGGTAAATGCCCTTGTGGCCTAAAATTGTCAACTACCCCCCTGATTATGTTCACTGGAACCAAAGGACTGTTTGGTTCCAGTCTGATTGTGCCACAGTATGGCAACCCACTCACATCCCTCCGACTGGCTAAACATTTTTTTTTTGGTATCTGGAATTGAAGGATTGAGAAACTGTGTTGTTTCAGTGTATTTTGTTTGACAAACATAGCCTGTTACACAGAGGCAGAGAAACCAAACTTTGCCCCGGGCAGTTCAAATTGCCATGAAGAGCAAAGTCAGAATCGTTGCTATGCTAAGAAAACAAAGTTGGAGTGAAACATATTTATTTCCTCTTTAATTGCACTGCCAGGATTTGTCTCGTTCATGTCTTTTGTCTCTCATACTGCTACTAATGTTATTCTTTTTTTTAATACAACGTTATTGGTATAATCACAAAAAAACAAAAATAACATAACATATGAAACACATAAAAAAAGTAGTCTCACATAGAGGTTTTTTAATTAGTAGAAATGCAATAATATTATGTTGAGGTTTAAGTCCAGATCAGACATTTTCTGCTGGAGACTTAACCAAAGGCACAACATGTCTTCATTTCAGCAGTGTTACAATGAAACATGGCCCTTCCACACAGCCACAGCAAGCCTGCCAAAACTGCAGACGACCAGATTTCGGAAAGATGATTAACTGCATGATTTCATGAATGATGATATTTCACATACATGACTTGTAAAATCATAAATCAGTCATAAGTCATTTCAATGACTTCACTTACTTGGAACCTGTTCCTTTAGGAACAACACTTTTACAGAGGTTAGTTAGTGCAGCACACACAGTCACTACTTCATCTAGCATATCAACTTGAGACACTGGGATTACAGTTTGCAAAATTTTAAAACTCTTCCACCTTCCTATCACTCGCTCTATATGTATCCTAACACAGGCCAGTTGTCTGGATGTGTCTACTTCCTGTGCAGAGAGTTGTTTTTTCCCTTTAGTGAAATGAGGGATACGAAGGGTTGCACCATAAGCAACTAGCTCATCACGTACTAAAAGTCCCCTATCAGCTAATACGTCATCCATAGGCTCCAACAGTTCCAGGAAACCAGACTCTCTTGTAATCTGTTTATCTGATACCCGGCCATCCCACCCTGGAGACACAAATGAAATGGCCCCAGCAGGTGTGGTGGCAATCAAATACTTAATGGTATTGCTGTGTTTATAATTGGACCTACTTTGGGCTCTTGCAGTGAGATTACTAGGTCTAGCTATAAAGATTTCCTCACAGTCTATAATGCAGCGACATCTTTTAAAGTTTCGCCTGAATGCTCTGGGCATATTTTTAATTATCGCTCCTTTGTTTGGCCATTTTATTAGTGGCTTGAGGACCACTGACATAACAGATATCCAGCATCGATAAATATGAGATACAGTGCTATTTGCTACATTAAATCTATATGCCAGGTCAAGGTTGCTGAGGCCCAACCTTAATTTCATTAAGACCATTAAAAGTTGGTCCTCTAATGGAAGGCTATGATGACTTATCTCACTGCTTAGTTTTTTAATGAGCCATTCAAAGATGATAGAGGTCAGTCCAGTGAAATACACTAATTGTCTAACGCTAGACTTCACATTACTGTATGTTAACTTGGATTGGTATAACTTGTGCTTTAATGAGTCATTCTCACTGCGCAGCTTAACACATTCCTGCTGTAGGTTATTGTAATCTTCCTGAAGTTGACGATGTGTCAAGCGAAGGTCGTCGTATTCACTCCTTGACACCGTTGGTGGGAGGTCTTCATCAGCTTGAACTTGAACAAAGACAAACAGACATTCACTGAAAAGTGATCATCACTGATGTTTGCAACTTGTGGCACTACAGGAAATAAATTCCAGCTCTGTGACGGATGTAATTCATACCAGGATTTTGTTTAATTTCTTCAATGGAAGAATCAGGTTGCACTACAGGGATGTACATCTCTGTTCTCGTTCTTTTCCTGTGATATCTAGATGAAAAGAAAAGAAACAATTAAACTGTGACAGCATTTAGCCAAATCATCCACTAGGTGGTAATTATTAACTTATACACTAAACAATTGGCAAAAACACCATTAAGGTCTGAAGCATGTGTCTCATGAAGTTAGAGCTGAAAGAATTAATCGATTAATTGATTATTAGTCGATTATGAAAATAATCGTTAGTTGCAGCTCTACATGCAGTGGCAGACAGTATAATGTAATGTGAACGGATTAAAACAAGATGCACACTTAAATGGAAGCTTGCTCTTGGAGAAGACAAGGCTGAGAAGCATTTTAAATCCCCCTACTTGTCTTAATTTGTAGGCTTACCTCTCCATTTTTGTGTCATGGTTCTCGTTTTGTTTTGTGTATGTAAACAAAGACGGCACAAAGTCAGCACTGCTCGAGTCATCTGATGCCTTCCCTGCAAAGACAAGAAAATATTTGTTTTGCTAATTTACTGCTGCATCAATGGAAGTACTAAGACTAGTCTATGCAACAAGTCACAAATGTCAGAGAATTTAAGTGACTTATAGTCCTAAAAATTAATGTCATTTTGGATAATTCACTTAGTTAAAAGGGAACGTTTCAGCACACTATGATACAAGCTAGCTATGTCCAAGACCACAACATAACTTGGCAGTCATATACAGTACATATGTGCATTGACACACATGTTTCTGTGAAATCCAGGCTTTTCGGTGTAATCTAACAGAAAGAGCTGATAAATGATAACTTACCTGAAATGAAGTGAGTACTACAAACACGAGCCTCTTTGACTGCAGTAGCATCACCCCAGTCTTCTCTTTTCAATGCTTGGAGCCACAGACGGCGTCTATTTTTTTGAAAAGGATGAGATCCTGTAGGGATTCGGAAGAACTTGACACCAGTGCTGGTTCTACTTCCACAGCCAACTACGCTACAAGTAGGCATTTTATGTGTTGGACTGCTGGCTTGATATAAGTTAATGGTACGAGTATGTGTTTTCTGACCCCAAACTGCGCGTTTCTGTAAAGGAGCTCTCGAAAGGGTCTAATCACAGCATTTCTGTTTGGTCTTCCTCGCCGCCAGATGGTGCTGCAGAATCACCAGCCGTGCCTGTTCATGTTTACTTCCGGGGTATTCAGTAGTCGCGTTGTGGCGATGGCGGTCATGTTTTCACGTTTGTGAGACAATTACGAGTGTGAGTGAGCGACATTGACTGGGATTAATACTTTACTTGAGCTGCTGCGTTTTGTCAGGAGATTTATCACCAAAGATGGCTGAGGTAGGTCGATGTTTTTGGTCTTTTTTCTTTCTTTGTCTCTGCTCCCGCTCATACAGGCGCTGGCGAAGGGTCGGGCCCCGGCTAATCACTGGAGCGCGTTGTGTTAACGACTTCCATGTCGGCTTATATATAAAAGCGTAGACTACTGTAGTATTATTATTTATTGTCATTATTATTGTTGTTAATAATAATAAAATACATGTTCTTCTACAGGATGTCCAGAAGCACTCAGTCCACACACTGGTCTTCAGATCTCTCAAAAGAACTCACGATATGTTTGTGTCCGACCAAGCGAAACCCATCTCACAGGATGATGAGAGGTAAACTAGTAATTTTATATTTATTTACAAAATATTCTGCACCACACTTTTAACAATAATATTTTTTACATCCAACGTTAATGGTCACACATCTATTCATCCTCTGGGGTTTTATTTTTTTACTACTTCTACTCTGCAGCAAATGAGCAGTAATAAAGGTCCTTTTAACCAGATTAAAAATTGCCATTTGATGTACCAGCCTCAATAGTAGTTTCTACAACAATATTTACTGTTGATACTTGAAGTATATTGTTGGAAATACTCGAATAAAATTTTGAATGCACTTAACATATTTTCCAAGTGACATGACGGTCAACATCCTGAATCCTCACTCTGTCTTTCTTCCATTTCTTTGTAGCCACAAACTGAAGATGGCCGTGAAACTCAAGTCAGACTACGTGGCAGTTTTACACATGCCTGTCCTGAAGGAAGGAAAAGACAGAGTCCCACATCTTCCTGGCAGCATGCACGGCCACCAGAGCTATGCACAGCCAGGTGAGGAGGAAATGAACGCTGCATGCTTAACTTGAGTATAATGGCATATGGTGGATCCAAAAAACTTTTTATAGTTAAATGTATGTATGTAATGTGACATCAATTGAATTGGTATTCACATTAAAAGATGTTGATTTGTCCAGGTGCTTTATTTGTTAAACAGTAAATGTGTCAATGAATCTCTAAATGTACTTTTACTTTTGTATTAAGTGCAAGCAGTTTTGTCTACGATATACATTTTCATGAACATTAATGTATTTACTTACCCTGTGATGTTTTTCAAAAGATGACCCAGAATACCTGATCACTGGCACACATGCGTACCCCTCTGCACCTGGTAAGTATGATGCCGTTGTCTTACTCAAATTAATGCCATGTGGGTTTTTTTCTAAATTGAACTGCACCAGTGTTGCTACTCGTATCACACCAGTATTTCACTTGACAGGAGTGGCCCTGACTGCAGACACGGCGATGCACAGGAACCCCAGCGAGGGAGGAATCCATTCTATGGCATTGGCTTTGTTGCCCTCACAAGCCAGGTAAGCCCTTATTCTCTTAAGACAGTGTATAACCCATAAACTGAGAAGGATTTCCATCGTAATTTTAGGATTCAAATTAATTTAACATATGTAAACCATAGTGAGCTTTTTGTTGTTGAATTCCAGGCTGGACGCAAGCCGCACAGCAGCCAGTGTTGGTGATATTCATCGACACGCTGGAGCAGCAGAGAGATCTCACCTTCACTCAACTGCCGTGGTAGGTCGCAGTGTATCACCATGTACACTTGATGTATTATCCTATCTTAAACCTTGCTCAGAAATCCCTGAAAGAAGTGAAAACCTCATCATAAATGTGTTTATTTTAGTCGATTCTGGAAGGAGGCGGTACGAGAAATTCTGCGCTCATAAGGAAAGCACCAACAATGCCTAAACCCCAGTGGCATCCACCATGGAAGCTGTCTCGGGTAACTGCACAACATTTTTTATTTTAATTTTTTTAGCTATATGATGAATTTGTTTTCAGTAGCAGATTTTGTTTTGCCTGACAGGTCATCAGTGGTCACCTTGGCTGGGTGAGATCCATCGCTGTAGAACCTGGGAATCAGTGGTTTGTCACAGGCTCGGCTGATAGAACCATAAAGGTGAGAAAAGTGGAAAATGTTGTGAGCATTATTTTGTTAATTGAATGTCAACAATGTTCTTCAGAAAGGTTGACGATTGTCTATATGTTTAAAAGGTAAAAAAAAAAATTAAAAGCAAGCTAGTTTTTGCATGTTCTTTCTGTAACCACTATCTCTTTATTTAGTCTTTACAATTACATTACATTGAAGTGTGTAGCATGAAAGATCCTTATGATCATTTGACAGATTATTCCCTCTGCAGTGTTCTTATCTGCATCTTACATTAATTTGTCCCCCCCCCCTTTTGCTTCCGGGTGTCAGTGTTGAGTCACCGTTATAGCAAATTTTGTACAGTGATCCAAAAAATATGACTGGAATTCTGTTTGTTGTGACAGATTTGGGACCTGTCCTCTGGAAAGCTGAAGCTCTCTCTGACTGGACACATTAGCACAGTGCGAGGTGTGGCCGTCAGCACCCGCAGTCCGTACCTGTTCTCCTGTGGTGAAGACAAGCAAGTCAAATGTTGGGATCTGGAGTACAACAAAGTATGTTGTTTGGGAGGCGTGGGGTTATTCAGAGAGATTCATTTAGTTTATAAAAGGCCATGAATCGCTATTTACTACTAAATAATCTGTGTTTTAGGTCATCAGGCACTACCACGGTCACCTGAGTGCTGTGTATGACTTGGATCTACATCCGACCATTGATGTGCTGATGACGTGCAGTCGGGATGCCACAGCACGGGTAAACTTCATTCTGATACTATTTACTCTGCTGTTAAACCAAGGCTTGTTAACAGATTTCAATGGTTAATCTATGTTTGTATGTTTAATATATGATATGATGGATGAGTGTCTGACTGTATAGCAGGGCTTAATGAAGCAGGCAAAAGGGCCATGAAAACAAGATTTTAAAGAAATAATAATCTAGTATTACCTGTATTTATGTTCAACATTTAAATTTTAAAAGTAAAAATACATACAAAATGTGACCCGTACCCTCACTGATACATGGTGTTTCTTGTGACTATTTTAAAATAAAAGTCTGGGTGTTATTTACAAGTTAAATGCTGATAATGTCAAGGTGCGATTGTTAGGTCTGTATTTGCAGTAACTTCGTATAGCGCTCCACAGATACTGTGCAGTTTGTCATCACATCAGATTTTGTACCAATTTCCATCTTCGCATCCGATTCTCTCTTCACAATTGCTAATATCACAATGTTAATTTTTCACTTGAGTTGAGCAAGTGTCAACCTCAGGTAACCTGCGGGGATGTCACAGGCCGGATAAAGCTGGTTTGCGGGCCACATTTGGCCCCAGGGCTTTATGTTGCCCCTGTGTGCTGTAGAGGATTCAGTCATTATCATATACATGCAGCTCTGCTGTTCGATTTGTAATCATTCAAGTAAGTTGTTTCCCACCTACATATAATGTAAATCATGAAATGACTTAATTATGGATCAAAATGTTTTCAAAGAAAAATGTTGATGCAAACTGAATGTAACAGAGTCCTGAGACTACTGCCATCTGTATGTCTTTTATAAACGTTTATAGTACAGTTAACTCAATATTTATAGTGTTTTGAGTGTTTATAGTGGGAGAGTTACTGAACAAAATGTCGTTATGTGTATGCATAATGACAATAAAGAAATCTTGAATCTTAAATCTTGAGCATGCAGGTTGCATTTAGGTTACTTGACTTGGAGTTGACTCTGAGTTGTACCTTGTACCTGTTGTCGTTCAGTGTCTCAAATAGCAAACCGACATTCGGAGAAATCAAGCTTCCATCTGAATATTGTTGTGTGTTGTATTTTTTTAAATGACATCACAGCCTTTGCTGTATTAATTAATTGGACTAATTGGATTTTTCCTGTCTCTTGATGCAGGTGTGGGACATCAGGACGAAGGCTAACGTGCACACACTAACTGGCCACACCAACACTGTGGCCACAGTGAGATGCCAAGAAGCAGAGCCACAGGTCATCACTGGTAAGCAACTCTTACAACTCCAAACCAAGAATGTCAACCGTAGCATTCAGGGTCATCATTTATTAGCTGGTTGTTTTTTGTTTTTTTTAACTGATAATCCTAAAGTGATTACTGTTTTTCTCCTGCAGGCAGCCACGATTCAACAATCAGAATGTGGGATTTGATTGCTGGAAAGACCAGAACAACCCTAACCAATCACAAGAAGTCTGTCCGAACTCTGGTGCTGCACCCCAAGCTGTAAGTTGAGGCGGGCCGCATTCACATATGACTATGTTTAAATAAAAATGTTTATATGGACCAACTGAAATGGAGACCTTTAGAAATACTCATAAGAGCTGCCCAGACCCTTGAGAGATTTAAGTCTTTGTTCAAGGCCAACTTATTTACTTTGGCTTGTATTTTGGTTATTCTTCTCTTTTTTTCATTTTTATTTGTTATTTTTCTTCCTCATTGTTTGTTTATTTATTTTACTCCAAGCATGTACAGCACATTGGGCAATAGGTGTAGTTTTAAAGGCGCTCCATAAATAAACTTTTCCTTCAATACTTGTCACATTCTGTCACATGCTGATCACAGTCAGTATCACAATCTGTCCACAGGATGGTTAAGAGTCCACTCGCACTGCTGACATTCTCAGACCCATTGCAGTTTCACAGTATTTTGACACTAATCATTAGTACCCGTACATTGATTTGTTTGTTATATTAACACTGATCAGCACATGATTCTGCATGAGTCGTGCTCTCTCTGTCACTCCTCGTCTCACACACACCAACAGAGTAACTGGTTTTAATACGCACTTTTAAAAGAAAATCACATTGGTATGAATGGAGCCACTTACAGTAGATCAAGTAAGTGCAATGTTTACTGTAGAGCTGTCGTACAGTATGATTTATTGCTGTTTGTCAAGTTAATGTTTACTATACTCTATTTTTCATATTTATTATCATAAGAATATGATAACAATTTGTTTTCAGAATTATATTTTTTTTATATAACTTTATTAATAATCGCTGCAGTTCTTAGTGGACCTGCTTCTTGAATGACACGGTTTTGAGGCACAGAAAGTTATTTTTAACCGTAGGTGTTAAAAGTCCCTCAATAATATCATAAATGAAACAAATGCAATTAAGTTTTGTTTTTATTTTATTTTTTTACAGATACACATTTGCATCAGGTTCTGCTGACAACATCAAGCAGTGGAAGTTCCCCGATGGCAACTTCATTCAGAACCTGTCTGGCCACAACGCCATCATCAACACGCTGGCTGTTAACTCGGACGGCGTTTTGGTGTCAGGAGGTACAGTATATTGATTACCCTGTTTATTGTTGCTTCAATAAGATTGGATTGGAGTCAGTATTTGACACACATTTGTCTTTAGCCGACAATGGAACCATCCACATGTGGGACTGGAGGACGGGCTACAACTTCCAGAGGATCCACGCCGCTGTGCAGCCAGGATCTCTGGACAGCGAGTCGGGCATCTTTGCCTGCTTGTTTGATAAAACCGAGAGCAGATTGATCACCGCCGAGGCCGACAAGACCATAAAAGTGTACAAAGAGGACGACACAGCTGTGAGTTTTATGATCAAATTCAAACTCAGTCTGCAGTTTAGTGTTACTTCCCTCATATTCTGACAAATGTGTTATTTTTCTTGCAGACGGAAGAAAGTCATCCAGTCAACTGGAAACCAGAAATCCTCAAGAGAAAAAGATTCTAATATTTTGTGTTGTTTTTTTTTATTTCACAGTAGCAATTGTAAATTTTATTTCTACCAAACCTCCATCACATTTTGCTTAGTAGTGCTTTGTCATGCAGCAGATTTCTTCCTCAACAAATGTGTCTTTGACAGAAGCAACCACATCAAAAATATACACAAGGTTTGACTGCTTCATTCCAAAAACCACTTGCAGTCTCCGTTGTAGGACGTCAGTCCAGTGAAGCGGCCATTTTGAACTGCCAGGAACTTCCCTGTGCGCTTGTTCTTGATGACGACGGCTCTCTTATGGCTCTGGTCCGTCTGGTCCACCAGAAGTAGCCACTCTTCGGAGACAGAGGGACTGGCCTCAGAGTGGATCTGGTTTCTGTTTGAGTCAAACCCTGCAGATGGAAAGACATCTTTTTTTTTGTACTCAAAAGAGCTTTAAAAAAAACATGGCATTGTCCCTTTTTTCTGGATAGCAATGTGATGTTTATTTTGCTCCATTTAATAAAGACAGTTATTGTTTATTGTGGGGTGAAGGTGTTTTTCTCTTCTTACCGAGGAACCTGTTGGTAACAACATTCCTGTAGTATTTACAGCCGCTGCCTTTAATCTCCTCCCAGTAACACTGATCTCCACGCGTGTCACTGAGCTCCACTGAGTTTCTGCTGTCGGTAGTTGGGTGGATTAACTGCTCATCTGTGAAAACAAGTACCAGTAAATGAGTTAAACAAAGTGTGAACACGGTAGGGTTTACATCCTCCAAAAAACTGCTTATACATGGTGAGTTTTCTTAGATTTTGATGGCATTATTGATTCCACATATAGGATCAGTAAAGGATTTAAAAACAAATAGGACTCTGACGTCACCTTTATATTTTAAAGGAACTGTGAAGTAGTATCCTCAAGTTTTAAATTCTATTAAAGCAAATTTCAATGCAATGTTTAAGATACTTACAATTAACTTGTAACATGTTTTTTTTCTCTAATACATCTGTGTTTTAAAATAGTTTGTTTATCGCTCTCGCACTACCTGACTCATGGATGTAGAGCTGTGAGAGGGCATGGCGAAAACTTCGGCCTGGTTTCTTTTTCAGACAGATCTTTGGTGTTTCTGCCTGGTCCACCTCTTCTCTGGGAGGCTCATCCACCGTCAGGAGGTGACCGGCGTTGAACATGATCTCCTCCTCCAAAGATTTGACACACATCTCAAAGTTCTCTTCATCCCGCTCTGCGTTTCTAGCGGGATAGATGACAGTAGATTTTCATTTCATTTTCACCATTAGCCCTTTCAAAAACATAGTCCTCCAACTGTATGTAAGACATTTGCAGACCTATTTCATGTCCTGTTCACATGAAAGGTGGTGGACATCTCTATTTACAGCATGTTGCCTGTGTTTCGTGAAGCAGATTTAGTGTTTATGGATTGTATCTGATTTCACTTTTGTTTTTTTTTCCCAACATCAGATCCCGTTTTCATCTCGTCCTCACTGAGAAGTGTTGTGAAATTGTCCACCTGTCTTTGTCAGGAGGCTCCTCACCTGAAGTCCACCCACAGCAGGCCTGCAGTGATCAGACCCAGCCACTCACTGGCCTCCCAGTTCTCAGCCAACATCACTGGTACGATGATGACCTCCCTGCTTTCTGCGTAATTCAGCTCCTTCTTACAGCTGCGTGAAGCCTGGTATTCTGGAGTCATGAAAGGACAAATCACTGCGGCGTCCTCCACACCTGCAGCCATCCTGACAACACACATACACACACAGCAACATATCCAAATGTATTTATTTTTAAAATCTAACCAGAGGTTTGTTTAGAGCTCCATAGACATAAACCAAATTCTTCTGTCCTTACGCGTCGTTGATGTTTCCTGTTATCCCTCCTTCTATGTCCATCCACACAGGTAGTCCATCGTCTTTGAGGCGGTTGTAGACCTTTTTCACAAGAGCCTGGTCGTCCCACTGGTAAGAGAGCATAATATGAGATGGCATTTTAATTTGTCTAAGTGAAATGTGGCTGAAATAAAAACTGATCTAAATAAGACGAAGCTGCTGAGGCAAAGTTTTCAGTCTCCTGAGCAAACCAAATCTCAGACAAAGGGAAAGGAGCTTGTTTACTGCTCAGGTTACAGCTGTTGCTTGGTTACCTGGTGCGTGCGTGCACAGTGGGAGCTGCTATTATGACCTGCAGGAGCAATAACAGCTTTACCAAAGAATGGATGTACTGAAGAGTCTCTCATATACAGTATTTGAGATTTGATCCTGTGGAAAGTGTACTAGTGATATAGCAGTAAATGTTTGTCCATGCTTGGTGTTGTTTGGAAGTAAAGGACAATAATTTTAATTCGGAAAGTAATCTTACAAATGATAAATATCACTTCACCAATCTAAATGGAGTCTAAATGTTATAGTAGATTGAACATTTACATCAATACTGGACATAACATTGATAGAAACTCTGTTGCCTGTGGTCCACTCTCAAAAAATAGAAAATATCTATTTATGCAGTTTTCATTTTGACTCTAAAAATCCCTGAACCTTTTTTCTTATGATTAAGGACACAATTTCTGCACACTCGGGGCACACACATTAGACAACTGTCATGGAAAATCCTCAATTCTACACCTGCAGATGTCATTTATAATTTATTTTATTAGATATTTTACAAACATGTATTATCTTTTTTTTAAATATATACCCACTACAGATTAGTTCATCAACAAATCATGGATCTAATGTTGTGTTTTCTAAGGAAAAATAAATAAATTAAGAAAAAAAAACAAGAAGATATTGATGAATGAGGCCCAGTGTTCTCTAGAATTGGGATTTGGTTTTTGTTAGTAAATGAAATGTTTCCCTTTCACCTCACATTCTATCACATGATGCCAAATCCAGATTTAAAGCACTGTTGTAAATAACACTGCACTGTGACACATTTAGTTGGCCTTACTGTGTAAAGTGTCTTGTTGAGATAATGTATTTGTCGCTCTAGAACCCAAATTAATTTGTTAATTTATTAACACACCATTTTTCTTTGTTCAACCTGATTCGAGTAGTAAACATAATTTTGGACAGGTGCTCGCAGTTCTCTCTTCAGACAGCAGGAGGAGCTGCAGTTACATCGTATCCATGAGTTTAATCTCTGCTCGCGTTCACTTTACGATCCTCCATCACGGCGTGCCACCTGTCTGCACGTGACACTCAAGGTAATCACTACAACATATCTTAAGTAATCAGGGCCACAGATGGAGCAGATCAGCTTGGGACGCGCCGCCCGCTGGGAGGAGTGTGTTCAGTGCGCACAGTTGGAACTCCGTGGGGCAGTGATGTGTGAAGAAGCCACAGGGATTTGCTCTCTCCGTGTGTGGATTGTGAAGTCTCAGAAATCACGCAATGACTTGCTAAAGTTTTGTTTTTTGAAGAAATGACTGCTGGCTGCTTTCCTGCGCGTAAAGATGCCCCGCGCGTTAAAGTGGTTTCGTTTGGAGAAGTCCTCAAAACGCGTATGTGTGAGTGAGTGACAGATAAACATGTAGCCGGATTGTGACTCACAAACGTACAGGTGTGTAAGTCATGGCTGAAGGAGGAATTGGTGGCAGAAATGCCGCAGCGTCGCTCCTCCAGACGCTCTTCCTGTCGCTAATTTGCGCGCAGTCTCTCGGGCAGGTGTTCAACCTGACGCTGTCTGTTAAAGAGGGGTTGCCCGCTAAAACCATCGTTGGAGATCTTGGAGCGGGGCTGAACAGACCAAGCACTGGGTTCTTCATCTCAGAGAGCAGAGACTCGTACGTGTTCAGAGACCTGGAAATAGACGCGGACACGGGGATCATCTCCACAGCTGTGGTCCTGGACAGAGAGAGCAGGGACAAGTATGAGTTTGTTGCAGCCACCCTCACAGGTGAGATGATCAGAGTGAAAATACAGGTGAAAGATGTGAACGACCATTCACCTGTGTTTCCCTCCGAGGCGGTTGATTTGGAGATATCAGAGTTGAGTCCACTGGGAAGTCGGTTTCAACTTCAAGGAGCGACAGATAAGGATGAGGGGGAGTTTGGTACCAGGGGCTACAGGATTACAGAGAGTCAGATGGGGGAGTTGTTCCACCTGGATTATCGCAGTGGTTCTGTGAAACGCATGAGTCTGGATCTCGTCCTGAACACCAAACTTGACAGAGAAACACAGAACTTCTACTCGCTGACCATCGAGGCCTTCGATGGTGGCGTCCCAGCCAGGACTGGAAGCCTTCAAGTGAACATCCATGTGCTGGATGAGAACGACAACCCACCTGTGTTCAGCAGGACTGAATACCACGTCTTGGTGCGTGAAGATGCTGCGGTCATGTCCTCCGTCTGTCAGGTACATGCCACTGACCTGGACCTGGGTGACAATGGTAGGATCACATATGAGATCAACAGGCGCCAGAGTGACCCACATGAAGTCTTCTCCATCAATGAAACCACGGGGGTGGTTCACCTCAACAAGCCGCTTGATTTCGAGACTCAGGCTTTTCACGAGTTGATCGTCAGCGCGACAGACAACGGCGCTCAGCCTGAGTCCAGCAGCACTTTTGTGGGTGTAAAAGTGCTCAACATCAATGACAACAGTCCCACCATCAGCATCCTGTTCCTCAGCGAGTCAGGAGACGCTGTGGTGTCCGAGGCAGCGGCGGTTGGGGACTATGTTGCCAGGATTTCAGTGTCAGACCCTGACCTGGAGAAAGACGGGGTCACTGTCACGCTTGAAGGAGGTGATGGAAAGTTCAACCTGAAGCAGACCGATTATCTTCTGTATGCTTTGTGCGTTAACGCAGAGTTAGACAGGGAAGACAACGATATGTATGAGCTCAAAGTACAAGCATCAGATTTTGGAAGCCCACCCCTGAGCAGCAAGACGGTCTTCTTCCTAAAGGTGGCCGACACCAACGACTGCCATCCTGTGTTTGAGAAAGATGCATACATCATCAGCATCTCAGAGGATGCTCCTCCAGGGAGTTCCCTGATCCAGATGCAGGCCCGAGATGCAGATGAAGGCGTCAACTCAGACATCAGATACTCCATCCTCAAGTCCAACCAGGACAGCCTGATCAGCATCGACCCAGAGTCAGGCCTCGTCACCACAGCTGTGAGTCTGGACAGGGAGACACAGGTGCAGGTGTGGTTTCTGGTGGTGGCTGTGGACAGAGGGGAACCAGCTCTGTCGTCTACGGCCACAGTCACTGTGCTGGTGGAGGACGTCAATGACAACGAGCCGGTGTTCCAGCAACAGCTGTACAACGTGTCCATCCCGGAGCACAGTGACATCGGAAGCTGCTTTTTACAAGTATGTTGTAGTTGAGTCAGTGCACACAAAATCTGAAAACACATATTTTCACACAAAGTCAGGCGTATAGTTTTGATTTCTATGTCCAGAGTTTGAGAAATCTGTGTCAGACATTTCTGCAAATTGGGATAAAGGCAGAAGGTTTTCTTGTTTAGTTTTTTTTTATCTATTTTTTTGTTTTTTTTAGCATCTATAATAGATAGAAACCCCACACCAATACAAACATTTAACTGTATCCCTGACACAGGACTAGTCCAACATACTGCAGCTCAACTTTTAATTTATTAGATACACTGACATTATTCATAGTCAAAATAAACTTGTATTGTCTTGTGTAATGACATGTTGGACAAAGACACAAGCAACTTCATTTATAAAGTATAAGTAGTCAGGAAGAACACACATTTTCCACCTGCCGCTTCTCTCACTTGTATTAATTTATCATCGAAGCAAATCCGAATCTCCACTGTTGATGTTGGACATCGTATCGCCTCTGTCTTATTGTCCCTTTTCTTTCGCTTCATAACACAAAAGTAGCCTTCAGTCTGTACGACAAAAGCCATCACTGTTGCTCCTAAACGCGCGCACACACACACACACACACACACACACCAGCTCAGCTCTGTGGCTTCAAATGTGATTACTGGTACCACACTGCTACTGCCTGGCACAGAGCTGCGGCCCCCTGTTACAATAGAAGCTGTGTTTATCTGACGCCAGTCAAAAATAATCGAAATAGTCTTATCTTTTCATATGGTTCCACATGTTTACATGCCAGGGAGTCACAGGCACATGTTTATTTAATTAAAGAATCAGGTATAACCACCACACACACACAAAAAGCTGGGTGTGTTGTTCATGTCGTTGGACTTTGGCCGATTTCTTCACAACTTGATAAAATCTGAGGTGATATCATCTTTATGAGGGGAAGGTGAGCGCTTGATGTGTAAAGTGCATCTCTGGGCAAAGACACACCGAGACATAAAAGCACCGGAGGTGTGACACTCGGCACGCCAGCTTGTGTCTCATGTTTTCTTGTTTTATGCTTTTATTATGCAGAACGTCTTTGGAAGAACAGTAGTAGCATGATTCAGTGACTGTAGGGGTTCCAAACGAAAGCCATGACATATCATGTTATCTATTACTAC
The DNA here is from genome assembly GCF_019176455.1 of Solea senegalensis. Classification (NCBI taxonomy): domain Eukaryota; kingdom Metazoa; phylum Chordata; class Actinopteri; order Pleuronectiformes; family Soleidae; genus Solea; species Solea senegalensis. The sequence goes on from NC_058026.1 coordinate 21,592,998, forward strand.
TGAACACATTTTCAATTTAACAGGGTACATAAAATGCTGCAAAATTGTTGCGCCTTATTTAAGGGTTAAGCCTTTCGTTATGTCTTATTTATGTGTTAAGTCCTTTGTTATTTTTGCTATTTTATTGTGTCCCTCAGCTGGGAGTCTCTGCAAAAATTTCATTATGTCCTCATAATGACAATAAAAACTTCTTGAATCTTGAAAATCACCACATGGTTTTTAGTGCAGATAAATCAATGAATAAGTCAAGTCAATATGAAAATGGATGTACTGTAGTGTTAAAGTTATCTGTGCGTCAAACAATACTTTACAATCATAGTGATATATGGACTATACATGATATGAAGACTTAAGAGCTGAAACAACTATTCAGAAAGATTCTTAGAGTTGAATAATCATAAAAAAAGGTCCATATTTTCTAAGTTGTCTGAGATAAGAAACATTTTTTGGACTGAATTGTTGCTTGTAAGCAAAAAAATAATAATTCCTTGTTAGGCTACATTTGTTGCCACATGTGCTGTATAGTATAAAAGTGTAAAATCAGTTGATATCATCAAAAAATACATTTTACTCTTGAGTGAAAGTTAAAGAAACTAGTCAAATGTATTTTCTTTTTGGATAGAAAACAGCATAGATTTGTCAAACATATCAATGTCCTTTGTAGATACTATATGATAAATGACTATTATGTGACATTGAAGAATATTATTTCACAATATACTTTATATTTTATTGTTGCCCAGCCATAATTAAAATATGTAAAATATATATATTTTCTTTTTTTTATAGCATCATCAGAATGGCTGATTGGACTGCATTATCCCACAGCTCTTTGTCATTGTTTGAATTACAATGAAAAGCTATTGAGTGTATTGTGTGGAACGTGAGGCACATTCAACACACTTTTGTTTTTAAACTCCTTATATGGACATCCTGGGGATGTGTGCTTATAGGTCACATATTCAGGCTTTAAAAAATGTGCTGTGTTTTTTTTGTTTTCTTATGTGTTGTTGAGTCAGTGTTGAGTCACGTTGTATGGCATTTTTAGTAGTGATATAAAGTCGCAATAATTGAAAAAAGGACGTAAGACACTATGTCGCACATTCTTATAGCCGCTGTATTTACTGTACGTTTAAAGACAGTAATGGAAAAAAGCAGCCAAAATGCTCTGTGTTCTAAGAACTTCTCAGCTGTACAAAGTTTTAATTGTTTTAAATCTCTAATGTTTTTTCAATTCATTTCTTTTCATTTTAGGTTGTTGCCACAGATGCAGACAGTCCTGAGTTTGGCACGTTGTTCTACTCGTTGTCTGATGGTTTTGACAAACAGGACCAACACCCTTTCTTCCAAATCCACCCGCAGACCGGAGAGCTGTGCGTCGCTCAGGATATCGACCGAGATACGGGACAGACCATACATGATATTCTGATCAAAGCTGAAGACCCTGTGAGTAACTTCATCATTTATGCGTTTCTCTTTCCAAACTGTGAATTTAAACTCGATTCTTCTCCATCGTCAGGGAGGCCTGAGCGCTCAAACCTACGTGCACATTGAGATAGAAGACCTGAACGACAACGCTCCAGTGTTTAACCCTGATGAGTACACCGTGAGCATCAGCAGCCACGCACAGCCCGGCACGGAAATCCTCAACGTCATCGCTACCGACCGAGATTCTGGCTCATTTGGACACGTCACCTATGATACCGTCCCTGGTGACGAGTCCAGTTTATTTACTGTGGATAAACAAACAGGTCGGTGGGTATGATTGACATTTAGGCAGAGACACAGTGACGATTGCTTTGAAAACAGGCTGAAACTTCATCTTGGTTGAAAACATACATGTATGTGAGATCATAGAGTTGTTCTCCCCGTGTGTGTGTGTGGGTGGGTTTGGGGATTAGGCAAATTGGACCCTCTAAATTGACCGTGGGTATGTGATGGACTGGCGATCTGTCCAGGGTGTACCCCGCCTATCGCCCTGTCACCCCCACGACCCTCATGTGGAGGATGAAGCGGTAGAAAATGGATGGATGGATCCTAGTTTTAAAGCGTTTGTCACGGATACCAACTTTTGGCCAATTTCCTGTCTGTTGTTGCTGTTAGCGTTCTCCTCCCTCCGCCCACATTACCTCATGTTTGGAGAGAGCGGGGCATTTATTCCCTGATTAACATCCTAATCTCACAAGCACCTGGTTGATTTAGGGCTTTTATGTGTTCCTTTAAAATCATGTGGAGGGCAAGATTACACCGCTCAGTGTCAGAAATCATTAGACAAAGGAGAAGACTTCCTCTTTGTGGAAATTCTGTCTACATTTACGTTTTGTTGTGTCATGTTCATTCTGTGTGTGGATAATGAGGCAGCTTCAGTCAAAGAGAGCCACTTGTTTGTCTTTAGTCCCCGACGCTAAGTCCCCACGATCAGTTGGACAGTGTTACTGCTCAGCAGGAAGACCAAAGCCGTAAGATCCCCATGTGGCAGAGCGTCGACAAGATTAGACCTCACTCGCAACAAATTAAAGCCACTAGTGTGTTTGGAGTTTATTTACCTGCATGTGATTAAGCTGTACATAATATCAGCTGTCGTTGGAGCCTCCAGATAAATCAAAGTGGTGAAGATGTGTCGCAATCTACTACAGTGAGCAACGTGTTGACTGATCATGAACTTAGCACATTTTAAGATCTGGACCTAAAAATATTGTGAATTATTTTGTTACCTTTTCAGAGATAATTGCACAGATTCTGTCATTTGAATTGGGTTGTTTAGTTTTCACGTTTCTTTGTTGGTATGTCTATGAAATACTAGAAAAGATTTAGTACTTAGGATGGCAGTATAATTTTCCAGTGTTAAATGCCTTGTTTTGTTGTTACAGTCTGATATTTACTTTATTTATAGCAGGGGTGTCAAACTTAAATGACCTGGGGGCCAATGAGCAGCTAGTCTGGCCAATCTAGAGAATAACATTTTGGGGAAATAAACAACTGAACTTAAAATGATGCACAATATTGGTAATTTTGTAAATAATTACCATTCCATAATTAATATTCCATCATGACATTGCAATAATGATATTTATGATGATGTTCCACAGAAGTCCATAGTAGAAGGGCTTATTTAGATGTAGAATGATGTATACTTCATAATAAAAACTAAAATTAACTAAATAATAACATGGAGAACTTTAATTAAAACACCAAACAAGCTTCTATATGTAATTTAATGTTGAATGTTATACATTTCATGATCACAACCATATGTTTTCTTGGTACTATTATAAAAATATTGCTTGCAATCATATATAGTGTTATGCCTCTTTTATCTGATAAATGGTAAAAGGAAAAGATGGAAAATAAGAGATTTTATTTCATAATATGACTTGAGACTCAATGAATAAAAACTAACGTCGGCTTATGTCCATCCCAGGAACGCTCTTCCTGACCTCCACTCTGACCCGTCTTGGAGCAGCCAGTGTGAAGCTGCGAGTCACGGCACAGGACGGAGGGGGACGGACGTCAGTCAGACCTGCCGCAGTCACCGTCAACATCCTACGCAGCGCTCACGCTCCAGCTGTGTTCCAGAGGTCACGCTACACCTTCACTCTGCCGGAGGACACACCACCAGGGACGCCTGTGGGCACAGTGGTGGCCACACACCCAGCATGTGAGTGGGGTGCAGGCAGTGAAGAAATAATCAGATTACAGAGCGCAGTTTTTCAAATCAAATATTGAAAACTTGATAATGTGCATCCTTACTAAAACTTAATCTTCCAATATTTACTTGATTTTCAGCTGAAGGCGATCAATTCATGTAAAACACTCCATCTATTACAATCCTTTCTAAGTTTATGGCTGTTTAGCCATAGATTATAAATAATGACAAGTATGGCTACAATGGTCGAGGGTAAATATGGTGCATTACACCGTAAAAATAGGGAGTGATTTCAGACACAGTAAATTAATTCATAAATTCTAACAGCATATTGTGATCGATCCTCTAGAAAATAAAAAATATCTATAACAGTAACCTCTTGTTACCTTAAATGATATCATACGTTTCTTAAGCACTTACACAGTAACTTTCTTATTCGCTCTCTTAAATGTAATAAACAAAATATATAGAAATGATAATAATATTGAGGTAGGATCTGTCTTGACAGATGATCTTGATAAAAACAGTTAACCGTAACCCAGATGAGGAGAGGCAAAGAGGACAGTTTAATCTTTAATCCGTCTTAACCACACGAGCAGATGACGGATAATAAAAAGGGCAGAGACGTTCGTACAGTATATTATATCAGCGCTGTCTTCTGACAGGTCAAAGACAATCCTGTTATAAATGTTTAAAGGTTTTTGTCACTATCATTTTCACTATTTAATGTTGTGTGTGTTTATCTGATTTAATTGTAGGTAAAAGTGAGCAACATTTTTTAATAAAAGAAGTAAAAGTATGACCATAAATCAAGGAGATACAGCTTGTATTCGGTTAAATATTTGATGTAGCTCTACCTTCTCCCAGTTGTCCAAGATTTTCCCATCATTGTCCTCTTGTTATGTGCTGTACTTTTATCACTCCACTTCACGGACAGTCATTTAAGGTTCTGTAATCAATTAAGAGATTAACGCTTTGACCTAAAGTGGAAACGGTAGAATCAGGCCTGTTAAGCTCTCTGCTTGTTTCATTGGTTACTGCTGAAGTGCCACAAACATTTAGAGGGGATTAATGGGATCTTCGCATGTGTGCTGTAATTAACTTATTGTTGCTTACTGAGTGTGACAGTATGTTCCTCTTGGAGTTAGACTTAAATACAGTACATTTAAACAAGACCAACAAACAATCTGTAGCAGCTCTCACTTACAGAATGATTATATAGATTTTGAATTGTAATAAAAAAAAAACACATTTTATTATTGTTTTGGCCTTTAAACATAAGGTTAAAATCTCGTAATTAAGACTTTTTGTCTTCACAGACTCGAAGGAGTCTGTGTCCTACAGAATCTCCTCTGGTGATCCTCTGGGTTTGTTCTCCGTTCATCCCAAATCCGGCCTGATCAGCAGCGTCAAACCTCTGGACCACGAGTCGCAGTCGTGCGCTCTGCTGGTTCTTCAGTCCTACACGGACACGTCTCCGGTGTACAGCACCACACAAGTCAACGTCACTATCGCCGACGTCAACGACAACGCCCCCGTCTTCCCCAAGCGCGCCGACACCATCACTGTGTCCCAGAACACTCTCCCAGGAACTGTGCTGTTCATCGCTCACGCCCACGACTATGACAGCGGCGCCAATGGGCGGGTGCACTATTACCTGAAAAGGGGCAAACTTGGTTTGTTTGTTGTGGACTCCAACCTCGGGACAGTGACTTTAAACCAGAGTTTACAGGTGGATCACCAGCAGAGGTATGTCCTGGAAATTGTGGCTAAAGATGAAGGAGAGCTGCCCCTGAGCGCCACGCTGACCCTCACTGTCAACGTGGACCGCACCGCGGCTGAGGACAGCCTGGCGTTCGAGACGTTAGTCTACCAGGTGGAGATAGGCGAGGGATACCGCAAAGATTCCAGGGTCATCCAAGTGAGAGCGCACCGCACTCGTGGAGCTCACATGTCCAACTCGGGTCTGACCTACTCCCTGGAGGCAGAAGCTGGCTTCCCTCCTGCTCCGTTTCGAGTTCATCCAAAGACAGGATGGCTGTATCTTTCCCGCAACCTGGACTACGAGACTGAATCCACGTATCGCTTTCGAGTGTCGGCCACAGCCCACGACGCCTCCCTGGTTAACACAACAGTGACAGCCACGGTGACTGTGCTGGTGCTGGACATCAATGACAACGCTCCGGTGTTCAGCACTGACGTCTACTACTTCACTGTATCGGAGGGGTCGTCACCTCAAGGCCTGGTGGGAACGGTCAAAGCCGTGGATAAGGATTCTGGGAAAAATGCCCAGCTGTCCTACATCCTGCTGTCGGATGGGAAGTTCTTCCGCATCAATACTAAAACAGGTAGAACATTCCACATTAGTGGCTCCACCCTGAGGTCAAGTTGTGCTTTCTTGTGCATCATCACCTCACTCTTCTTTTTTTGTGTTTGTTTCTCAGGTGAAATTATGAACTGGGTGGCGTTGGACAGGGAGCAGCACAGCCAGCACAGCCTGAAGGTGATGGTTACAGATCAAGGTCGCCCTCGTCTCAACGCCACGGCCACCGTTCACATCCTGGTCAATGACGTCAATGACAACGCTCCACAGTTTATGCACCTGCCTGCCAGCAAGGAGATGAACGTGCAGGTGCGAGTGATTTCCTCCGTATACTCCCAACACTGCTGAAGAGCAGCATCATATAACACTTATTCATTCATTCATATATCTCATGGAAATTGCTTGTGTACCCATTCAATAATAATAATATTAGGTAAACTATAAGATACTATAAGAATGTGCAATATAGAGTGTCGTATATTCTTTATTTCAGCTTCAATCTAGGCACTCTGATAAAAAAAAATTTATTTTCACCAACTGCATAAACACACCTGAGCAAAAGGTACTCAAAATGTTTAAAATCAGATTCACTTTGTGAAATGTGGAAATACGTCACAGTTCAAAGTTCACTTGGCTCGTTTTCATGAACAAAAACAAAAGAAAAACTTTCTAATTTTGTGACTTCTGCACAATTATTGCTACTTTACATCACCACTAAAAATGCGATATAAAATGAATCATAACTTTGACTCAACAACTCATAACTCATTTTTTAAAGCCTAAATATGTGACCTATAAGCACACCCCTCCAGGATGTCCATATAACGAGTTGTGTATTACTCCCACAGCAGTTTGCACAACAGTTAAAGAGTAAAAATAGTCAGAAATGTATCATCATTTATGACAGGAATTGTGTCTTGGGTCAAAAAGTAGGTCTCCATATAAAATGTTTGCAGGAAAAAAATAAAAGAAAATAGCCACCTTTTATAAACATGTTTTTAAAATACCACAAAAAGCTTCATCATATTCAGGCCCTTGAATGGCACATTTCTACTGTTTTGTATTGAATAAGGGTGAAGAAATGTATGTAAGTGTTGACAATAATTAGATTCTATATTGTTACCATGCGAAGGACACACAATGTGATGTACTGTATATAAATAAGTAAATACGTCATTAATGTCTTCACAATCTAGGTTGAATGTAATTTGAGTGTAATTCTGTTGCCAAAAAAGACACAAAACAAAACTTCCTAAATAAAGTTAATTAAAAAAAATCAATAGATTTCACAATATTATACAGTAATTATTTTACTTTCCCCTTCTACATAACCTAATTTGCTGTATTACAAGTTTTTTGACTACATGGAAGCATGAAAGACACCAGACTCCACAGATAGAAGTCTCTTTATTTCAGATTTGGGCTGGTCTTCCATCAGGATCCCTAGTGGCAAACATGTTTGCCAAAGATTTGGATGCAGGAGAAAATGGGACCGTTACCTTCTCGTTGATCACAAGTGAGTCATAATATTTAATGATATACTTTCATATTCAGTGCGATTAACCACTGAGTCCCTCCTCTTTTCAGCTGATTTTGAGCGCGATGGTCTTGGACACTTTGAGATTGACAGTAAAAACGGTGAGATCAGAACAACAGAGCTTTTCACCCAGAATGCTGAACCACACTACACTTTTCAAATTACCGCCAAGGACGGTGGAGACGATCCTCAGGAGGACACGGCAGTCATTCATGTACAGGTACGGTGTGTCCTCTTCTCCGTACTGATGTTTCATTTTCATTTTTACCTTAAATTCCTGTTTCAATTTTCAATGTGAGTCTTGAATTGTTGAATGATATCGTGATTAATAGATTCACACTTTAATTTGCTGCTGCAAAACCTAAGCTGATATTTAACACGTGAAATTATTGAATTTATTTAATTACACACAACTTACACAACACACACACACACATAATAACTTTTAGTATAAGTACACAATTCTCATTACAAACTTCTACAAACACTACAAACTTTTTTTTTAATGCTGACTCATTTTTGAGGAGGTTGTGTTTGACTCATGTCATTGGGTGAATGAAAATGAGTCCAAATGCTCCGTATTCCAAACTCCTAAATATGAGCGATATAAACAATTTCAACCATCAAGGGCTTCATATGGAAACAAACATATGTATAATTTGTGTATTTTAACAAAGCAAAGAATACAAACATTGTCTCAAACCCACACGTCTGTCTCGCTCTTATAACGGGAGAATAAAAGGACAAATAGAGAGACATGACGGAGCGGGACATACGATGAACTTGATTTAATCCCTTTAAAGTTGTGTTCTTTTAAATGTCCATTTGTTACCATTTTGCTTGAACAGTTTGATATTCTGTGTGTTTCTCCGCAGATAAATAATCAACATTTGAACATTCTGCAGGTCCACAGCTTAGAGGCTCTGCATGGCCTCTACACTGACCGTCACATTGTGAAACACTTCACAGTGCGAGAGGACGCAGACCCGGCGACTGTCATCGGCTCCGTCAGTGTCTCAGATAAAGGAAAGTTCCACTATTCCATTTCTGAGGGCGACGGAAGCGTTCACTTTGGCATCGACAGCTTTTCCGGTGACATTTACGTCAACCGGCCGCTGGACTACGAGTCCACCACACAGTACATTCTCATGGTTGAAGCTGAAGACGCGGGGCTCGCTCCTGGCGTGAACATGTCAGTACTGGTCAGTGTGATCGTGGAGGATGTGAACGACCACACGCCCTGGTTCCCTGATAAGCTGGTGACGTTCGGTCTGACAGAAGACACCGCCGTCGGATCGCTGGCTTTTGCTTTTAATGCCAGAGATGCTGATGGGACGTTTTCTAACAGCGCCCTCTGCTACACTCTGACCTTTGACCCTGAGGTTAGCCGCTCAAAATCATACTTCCCCTTTCAGATCAACCCTCACACAGGGAGTCTGACTGTCGCGGCACCTTTAGACCGCGAGACCACGGCCAGCTTTGCCTTCACCGTCACAGCCACCGACCAGGCGAAGAAGACAGAGGAGCGTAAGCAGGCGTCAGTGACAGCTCAGGTCTTTCTGCTAGACGTGAACGACAACCGACCGGTGTTCATATCAGCGAACACAGTCCAGGTGATGGAGGACACCGAGGTCGGGAGTCTGCTGCATCACTTTGTGGCCATAGACAGAGATAAAGGTGAAAACGGACTCATCTCCTACTTCGTCATAGCTGGAAACAAGAATGGATTCTTCACATTGGAGGAGAGAACAGGTGAGGGTATTTATCACTGGACAGCTTTTTAGTAAAAATGCATTAAATTGACAGTCAGGCCTTGATGATACATAAACAAATATCAGTTTACTACTGTTTGTTTGTTTGTTTTTGATCTACATGTCACCTTAAAAGAAAGATTTCTTCTGTTTATTTGCCTTTTCACTACATATTCACTACCAGCTTTACTTTTGCATTAATCATTTCTGGGTACACGGAAAACAACGCTGTCATTAGAAAGTAATTATTTCTAGTCGTAGCAGTAGTAGTCATACTTTATTTGGTTGCACAAATGAACATTTACACACGGCACTGATTGAAAAGACACACACGGAAGCAAAGTGCTTATACATGCCTGTCCTATATTATCCTTAAAAAAGATACCCTTTTGACAAAGAAAAGGACAAATGTATGCATATACAGTATACACACTTACATATATGCATTAAAGTTAAATGTTAAATGAACCTTTATCCCTCAAAAATATCCATATTTGCAGCATTTCATAAAGTAACTCTTCTACACAATAAACTTTAGTTCATCTAAAAGTTACTTTTAGGATCAGCTGTAAAATATTGTTCCTCCTCATGCTCATCATTCCTGGTGTCCATCTTCTTTTACCTCCTTCAGGTCTTTTGTTTCTCTCGGCCCCTCTGGACTACGAGAGACAGCGTCTCCACCGCCTGACCATCCGTGCCGTGGACCACGGCCTTCCCTCGCTTTCCTCCACCCAGACTCTGACAGTGGAGGTGGAGGACGTGAACGACCGGCCGCCTGTCTTCAGTCAGAGCGTCTACGCAGCTGTCGTGGAGGAGAACAGAGACCCGGGGGAACCGGTGGTCAGAGTCTCTGCCACGGATGAGGATTCGGGTTTGTCATCTTTTCTTCTCAGTGTTTGAGTTTGAATATTTGTTGCTCATCACCTGCCGAGTGACTGCGACTCCTGTTTGAATAAATCGTCCTGTGGAAGTGGAGATGGCAGTGTGCGTCCACGGTGGCTAGATGGCAGCACTAGCATGTTTTCTGCAAAACCTAACAATCTCAAACCTCAACCTCCCATTGACTCGTTTACTCATTTTTAAACTTTTAAAGCAGATTTCAAAGTGTGTGATAAATTGAATAATAGAAAAGGAAAAGTTTGAGCAGCAGTGCAAGAATGGTCTTTATTATTTTTACAGCACAGAACCACATGAAAAAACACTTTTTTGTTCAAATTCAGTGCTTCACTGACGTGTTTTGTTTCACACCATTAGCACTTTGATTCAAAAACAATCCCTGCCTGTTTTCCCCTCATCTGATGGCATTTTTTGTTTTTCCCGCGAGCCGCTTTGACCGCACATCCCAGCAAATCTCACTCACGTGACCCCCAATCACATTCACAAATCTGCACATCAGCTCAGTTTATTTTAACACGCTGTGTGTGCGGTGCACCGGAGCCTCCTGAAACCCATTTCACCTCGTCGTGTTGACAGTGTGAGTCCATTTAAACTCGGGCATGTGGCGGGAGGATCTGTTTTGGGGGGGGGGTTTCAATGTGAGCAAACATTTTTGAGGGTGAGAACTGTCCAAGAACAGCAAGCACACGGCTCCTGTGGGAGAATCGAAAGGTCCCGTCTCATGATGATTTCCATAATCCAAGCCATCTGTGCCAATAGGTACCATGTTTTCATCTGTCTCCCCAAATCGCCCCGGTCTGGCAGCTCAGCCCGCTCACCCACTGCTGTTTTATTTAAATATCATGCGTGCTGTTGTTTTTCCATCGGCACTCCCCAAAGATGACCAGTGTTTTGTGCCTGTGCTGGTTTTTGTCTCCACTTTCCATATGTGCTCATGGCAGTCAGAGGAGATCAGTGCAGTATCAGCGATAGTGACGGCTAACCTTTGCATCACACCACGTGCTGTGGATTTTACCGTGTGTTCATGTATTCAGAGAGATTTTTGTTTTTATTATTGTTTTCACGAGGAAACAGAGGCAGCTTTGTTTCATACACAGGATTTTAATACATTTGTATTATGTGCTAATTACCACACACACTGTCGCTATAGTAGAACGTTAATATGTTATGAAATAATAAATAATAGGCGGATTATATAGTGATGCACAACACAGTATATTTGTATTCACCTTTTCCTTCTTATGACCTGGCACTGATTATAAGGCGGGTTGGTTTCATCCAATTATTTTTTTCACCATGTCACCTTCAGAAAAATGCAGGAAAGTTCTTTTTTTTCTTTTAAAAAGTTGTTTAAAACTCAAAATGTTGTTGCGGAATTCATCTTTTTATACTCACATTTGAGCTGGGCTTCTTCTCTGAGAAGTTAGAAATGAATCTATCATAACATTCAACCACAAAAAAAAGAAAATCTGTTCAGGAATGCAAGTAAATAACTATAATTTGACGTCTTAATCAAGAAATAATAATGTGCTTTAGTATTTTCTTCTGTTATTTTTGGAAAACAGTCAATTTGAAAATTCATGGATAACAATAGCAATTATATTTTAGCATTAAAAATATCGTTTCGGTTAAAGAGCCTCTACATAGTGCTGTATTAACCATTACAGAAACATAAAAGATGATTATGATAATTACCAATGCTGTGAATTTAGGTGTTAAGCACTGTACATGCACAGAACACTCTTATAAACAGTTTATATGCGATCTATTTGTAGTGCAGAAACTATTTCTCCTCTTATTTTTTTTTGTTTTTGAGACGTCCAAGTTACCTCGTCGTATCCATGAACACAGCATCTGTTCGTAGTACTACAGGGAAACTGTGGCACGGTTCTACTTTTGTTTCTCGACACACTCCTGACACTTTCTCTGAAATGTACTGTGATGCTGGGATGATTTAAAAACGTGCTGATTGTTCTGCATCACAGTTTATGTGTAACGTCACGGCTAAAATGAATTGATGTGCGGCTGCAAGTAGAAGAGCGCTAGAGAAGCAGAGGCCTTGTGAGTGTAGTGCGGAGCTCAGACAAAGGTCAGCTCTGTCATTTTTTAAAGGTGGCACATTGCGGTGTGAGATTTCTCCCTTGTGGTTCTGTTTTCAATTTGACAATCAGATAAGGCTCTTGTGAAGGAGGGGGAGGTGAGAAACATGAACTCCCCTGACCAAACCTGAGGATTGAAAAAGGTTTTGGGTGTAGAAGAGCTTTCATGGGGTGAATAAACATTATTTAATGTGTGTATTTCTTACATTGAGGAGGAAAACGCAGCTCTCTTAGACAAACACCTTTTTACATTTATAGATAGATTACTTGTGTGACTGGACTGGTGCCTCGAATACAACCACCTCAGAATATATGGCATATTTTGTTGTTTTGTAAGAAAAAGCTTTCATGGAATCAAAGCTTATTTGGGGTAAATTAAAGGGACCCTCGGAGTTTGTCAGTTTGTGGTGCTCTTTAATTTTTTTTTTTTTTGTCTGTGGTGTTTTAATATTTACTGTCTTTGTCCTGTTTCTCAGAGGAGAACGCCGTGTTGTGGTATAGTCTGCTGCCGGGCCCAGGCTACGATCTCTTCAGCATCAACCCTTACACCGGTCTCATCACCACCACCTCCTACCTAGACCGAGAGCAGCAGCAGGGCTACACCCTCAGGGGTAAGACCCACAAACCACCACATTATATATTATATTCATAAACAGCAAAAAGTCAAAAATTGGCCAAATGAAGTCCAGACACTAACTCGGTGGAGTCAAAAATGTAAAAAAAAAAGCCTTTATTTTCTGGGACTAAAGGATTAAAATACACCTCTGTATCAACTAGGGATGGGATGATACTCGAGTATCGAGTTCCGATGTCAGTCCAATACAGTCATTTTAGACCATTTATGAACTATGAAGCTGTTAACAACACATTTATGCTGAGTCATTTACACATAATTCTCTAACTGTGTAACAAATATTGTTCTGTGCATAGAGAACAATATTGTATCAGATTTTAAATTTGATCTGTCCGATATCTAGTGATTTTGACCTGTATCAGACCAATTCTGATACTGATTCCCATCCTTAAGGCCCTGGTATACTTCCACACAAGGTGTGAGCATGCAGTTGATTTGCGTCATCAACGCACAACTGCGTGCAAAGAGTGCATGCACAAACTGAATTTCCGCCCCACTCACCAAGCAGAAAAAACAGCAGCTGTGAGCTGCTCAAGCCAGACGTGCCTGAAGGAGATAGAGCATCGTTCTCTTCTTCTTTAGTAGGAATGCGTCCTATTCCCAGCGTCCAGACTTGTACCGCCACCCGATGGTGGAGTCAGATACTACAGGACCCTGCGAGTATACCAGGGTCCGCGATATTCAAGTAATTACAGCTGTGTCAGGTGTGTCACAAAAGCACATGCATGACATTTCTTAGACCACAAGAGTTGGCCATGAAAACCAGGTTTACTCCACAGACAATTGAGCAAGACAAATAAAATAAAATAGAAACAAAAATATGATTATGTACATTTTGGATCCATTTGTGAACAATAATCAATATTTTACTCCACAATATCAACAATTCTGAATAAATTAGACTGTAAGACACATGACTGTATGATCCTCAGACGTAGAGATGTAGATATAAGCCTTTGTTGATCTTTTGTCATTCAAGAGTCTTCTGCACTTCTCCACATGATGTTCTACACACACACGCACACACTGACACATACATAAGAAAACATCACAGTGAGTAGCTGTAATGCTCAGAGGGGGGTGACTGACATCATGGCTGAATTGACAATGAATATCAAACAAACAGAAACATATGAAACATACGGTAATAATTGGGATGAAAGTGTTTCCTGTAGCATCTATTCCATCACTTTCCTGTCTAATAACATCTGTCCTTCTGAATGTAATTTGCTAAGATTCAGGGGAAATGAGCAATCGTGCTTCGGCTTCATTAGCATTGTGTGAACTAATGTAACGGACATTTGTTTATAATTAAACGTCCCACACAAATAACTTTAAAAATCAATGAGGCAAGAACGACCAGAACCGAGTCAAACTACAACAAATCTTAATTTAAGAGTTGCATCGAGGTCAACGTTCACATTTAAATACAGATGAGTTTGCATTATTGAACATTTTAAATTGACCGGGAACGGCGGTATGTCTCTGTCCCACCTCACCAACATCCCCCAGAATAAAAATACATCCTTTGTTTTGTGACGAACACGACTGACAAATGTAGCAACAACATAATCTCCTTCAATTAATCAGAGTCTGATTGAACTGCTGTCTCAGCGACACTTATGATGATGCTGATGTGACACTTGTATATGCTGTAAGCACAGGGATTACTGACCATTCGAAAGTAGGGCTGCAACAACGAACCTTTTTGTAATCAATGACTTCATGAGTCACCAACTGTGTCGATAGTTGATTAATCAGTCAAGGAAACTGAATATCTTCATATTCACGGATGTCATTTTGAGGTTCATTTTCTGACATATTATGTACAAAAACGGAATAATTACCTGATTAATCCATAATGAAAATAATCTGCAGCTACAGCTAGTTAAAAGTCTGCAGTTCTCGTCTTTGCACCATGCTCTCGCTTGGCCACACACTCGAGTCCATACTTGGCTCAACTCTGTCGACTGAAGGGCAGTAAAATATCTAATATCTAAAGAAAATATAAAAAGAAGCTGAAATCAAACAAACTTGTCTTGTGCTGTCTCTGTCAAACACACATGTTTTTTCTTAGTCCGTACCCCTCGCTGTTTCTTTTTCTCCATCTTTGGCTTCACAGCCAAAGGTATAATGGATTTAATGTCTGCCTCCTGTGCGAACGCAACATTATTGAGCAGACTGATTTACTTCGGCACACTGTATCTAACCTTTCCCGAGTGCACCACTGCAGCCTGAACCTTCTGCTGTGTTTACCTTCGCTCTCTCAGGGGCATATGCAGTAATTGCATTCAAGCTATTCCACGGTGTTTAGTGATGAACTGCTCTCAGATGTTGTATCATAATGTTTATGCAGTCAGAAGTATGATGAACAATTAAGTTTAATAACAGAATACAATAACAGGAAAGCCTGCGTGTCCGACAGTCGTGCCAGAATCACACAGGGCTTGTTGGGAAACGTAGAAGTATGTGGGGACAATTTTCTCTGGCTGCAGATGAATTTGGAAATGAATAAAATACCAAGTATTTTTCAGTAAGTACTAAAAGCTGTCACTGTATTTTTCATGTATTTGGGGTTTTTTTGTGCGTAACTTTTGTCAAATAAATTCCCACAAACACTGATTACACTGCCTCTGTCCACCCCTGTGCTGCTGCTGTATACCAGCGTATAGATAGATAGTTTAAATCAGCCCAACCCGAGCCCCTGCACAATCTGTCCGAGAAAGCCAGATTGTCCCTGCGAATAACAGACCAGAATTTTAATTAGTGACCTGTTTGCTTGTGTCGTGGTTGTTGTTTTTACTGTCTGTTCTTATGATGCAACTTTTAAGTGTACTGATACTGTCGTCTTGGCCAGGTCTCTCTTGAAAAAGAGATTTTAATCTCAATGAGACTTTTCTTATATAGAGGACACAGCATACTATTAATGTTACACTGTATTTGTCTTTACAGCTATGATCTGGCTTCAGTCTTTGGTCAGCAGCAGAAATAGAATCACTCAGACAGGTTAGAGTCAGCTCTGATAGTATTGCTTGACATAGCCCATTTTCAGAATGGATTATTATTGATCAGAGCCTCTCATTAAAACTACATATTGATACTAGGCTTCTTTTTTAGAAAATATTAAATCGCTGCAACTTTTTTGCCACTACTGGACTATGGTGATTTACTTTTCATGAACACAACACTGTAAAAAGCTGGATACTGTACATCACTGTGTTTTAGAAATCACATTAATCGCTGTATTCTGTTTGCTAAAGCTGTATATAAAGCTGAATGCCCGCCTTTGTACATCAGAAAGCTGTCGCACTGGTTAACTTTCATATATAAATGTATTCTTAGACGTCTCCCCTCGAAGCTTTTCTAATGTTGAGAGCGAGAACAGAGCTTAGAAAAAAAAATAGCTTTTAAATATGGAACAACTTTAAAAAGGACTTGAACATGTCTGAACTGAACTCGCCCTGGGTGAATTGAAATCAGTGTCAGAGGACAGAGAAAAGTGTTCTCTTGATTGATTGAGTTTTAATTAGTGACCTGTTTGCTTTTGTTGCAGTGGTTGTTTTAGTGTTGTCTGTTTTGACGATACAATTGAATTGTACTGATGAGACTTGATAAGTCTGAGTCTAAATAAGTCTGGATATAGTCTAAATGTCCATAATATTTAATATCTTTTCTTTACGTACATTATTGTTTGCATCTTAGATCTCAAATCACTCAGAGTTTCATATGACTTTAAGTGTATTCAGAGTGAGTCAAGCTGAAGAGCGGTCCTTCCTCTAACTGGAAGCTTAGTTGTTCGATTCCCAGCTACTCTACTCTGTCTGCCAAAGTGTCCTTGGGCAAGAAATGACAGCCCAAATTTCCTTGGTGCTGGCATCGTGCAAATCACTGTGAATGACGTATGACTGGAAAAGCACGACTGCAAATATGCTATATAAGTCTGGATGGAAATGAATGATTGAAAAAATAGTGGTATAAATCACTTTACAACATTAGAAAAGCTTTATATAAATATACATTTACTGTCACTTCACTTATTTACGTCTGCTTTTTCTATTATAGAAAAATAAGATAGTATATAGTACACCACTATGTCTTTTTTAACCTTTTTGTTTGTGTTTCTGTTAGTGTCTCTATCTAATAACAGGAAAATACCACAGTAATTGCTGTTAGTATTGGAAAACCTGACATTTCCAAACAGCAACAAGATCTATAAGAAAACAAACACAGTGAAGCAACCGAGGAAAAAAGAATGAAATGTTATTCTCTCACATATCAATCCAATTTAAGTTTATTGCTTTATTATATTTCTTGTATCAATCAACTGTAAGTCTATTATTTAAAAAACATTTCAGTGTTTCTGTGATAAAAAAAACCAGTGATTGTTTGCATGTATTCATTCTGATTCTTGCCCTCAGTCCAGGCTTGTGATAGCGGTGTAAGGCCTCTCACCGCCACCGCCACGGTGCAGTGCTCGGTGCTGGACGACAATGACAACACTCCAGAGTTCATGCATTCATCCTTCCAGATCAGCCTGCCAGAAAACCTGCCCCCCGGAGTCATCCACACTGCTCAGGCCTCAGATCCCGACCACGGGGAAAATGGAACTATACACTACTCAATATTGGGTAAGGAACAAATAAACAGTACCTGCTCCTGATTTTATTTCTTTTCCAAGCAATTTAGGTTGTTTTGCCCAACATTATTAACATTACCAGTAAATAAGTAAGTAAGTGACGTAGTTTTCAATGTGTTACTCGCAGCGTAATTAAAACATTGTCAAATGCCAAAGAAACTAAGTAAGGAATCGATGCAAACCAAACTTATGTGGAAGAGAAATTAAACTAAAATTGTTTACAAACAGACTTTAAGTTTCGGTTTTACTACTTGTTCTCTTTATGAGTTAACGGGTAACTAAACCCCCCACCTTCACCCAATGCCTGACTTTGAAAAAATGTCAAGAGAGCTGAGTGAGGGAGAGGAGGAGGGAGGAAGAGTGGGCAGCTGTGCAGGGGGCGTGGTCTGGAAGTGAAATCTGACACCGAGTTGCAGTTATGTGCCCAATCAGGCAAAGTGACAGCTCTGGTGTTTATAAAAGGGGGAGGAGTCTGGGACATCAAGCCTCGTGGTTGACCAGCGGTCAGATACGCCAATAACAATGTCAATACTTTACACTAACATGTGGAGATTTAGGAAACACGGAACTGTTTGCTGGCAAATATGTTTATGTTTTTCTAATGTGATCTCATTCAGGTGAAGACTACAGAGGTCGCTTTACCATCAACAGTCACACAGGCGCTCTCAGCACCACGCAGGTCCTTGACCGCGAGGAGAGGCAGAACTACACACTCAGCATACAGGCCCGTGACTATGGCCCCGTCCCACTCAGCTCCACCACAGAGATCCAGCTGGTGCTGCTGGACCAGAACGATAACGTCCCCTCTTTCCTCAGCAAGAGCTACCACGCCTCCATCAGCGAGGGCTTACCTGCCGGAACGGAGGTCCTGTGCGTCACCGCCTTCGATCCAGACGATGGTTCAAATGGTGACATAACCTATTCGCTGACGGACGACAGCAGCCAGGGGGCGTTTTCTGTAGACGTTTTCACAGGAGTGATCCGCACCACCAGAGCTCTGGACAGAGAGAGCCGGGCTCAGTTCACCCTCAGAGCTGTTGCTACAGACGGTTGCACCCAGGGACCACAGAGCTCCATGGCATATGTGACCATACAGGTGGAGGACGTGAATGACAATGTGCCAGTCTGTGACCAGAATCCCATGAATGCGTGGGTGTCCATGACAACTCTACCAAACCAGATAGTTACCACTGTGTTGGCGACAGATGGTGACCACGGTGAGAACGGAACAATACGTTATACGTTGACTGATGAAGAAAATCTGTTTGACATCAACGCCGAGTCCGGAGAGATTTCACTGAGGAGACGAATGAGGGCAGGTTTCTCGGGGAGGAAGCTGCAGGTTGTGGTTTCAGACCAAGGACGTCCAGCTCTGACCACTACCTGCTTGGTTTTTGTCCACCTGAAAGGAGAACATGAAGGACTCAAGTTCACAAACCTCGTCTACAACACTACTGTCAGGGAGAACAGTAGAGCAGGTACATTTCTATTCCTACTGTTTTCACCTGACACAGATAAAAAGACTTATCAACCATATTTTTTCTTCTTTAAGGCACTTGGATTGCTAAAGTGGAGGCCAGTGACCAAACCAACAGCAGGCAGAGGATAACCTACACCATATTCAGTGGCAACGAGAATCACATTTTCTCCATTAACCGTCACACAGGTAAGAAACGTAGGAATTTATGCCAAACAACAAAGTGAAACATTGCTTTTCTTTGATTTTCTTGCTGCGCAACCCCATTGAGTGCACCAGTTCTGCCTGGAACACCATGCTTTATTAATATAAATGATGCCACTGGCACAAAAGTTACTTTCACTCATTCGTTTTATTTTCCGAAGAAGGATCCAGAAAATAACCTGAACAGCTCAACATCATTATGACTTTAAATCCAACCACTTTGTGCTTTCAAATCTTTATCTCTCTTCAAATTGTCCTTACTACTTATCTGGTATTTTCTTAATTATGACAATTGTTGCCTGATTTTATCATATCCCAGACCAAATCATCTTTTGGATGCAGATGTGTAACACTGAAGTGTGTAACTTTTAAATATAAACAAATGTCTGGTAGATTCTAACCATTGTAAACACACTGCTGATTAAGCCTGATTCAGCTCCACACAACTCTCCGTGTGTTACTCAGTGTAGTGGTGTTTGGATCCTCTAGTGACACCCAACACTATCCATGTGCTGCACACAGGAAGTGATTTGTTTTACGTCGACAGATGGAGCCAACAGCGACATTGTGCTCGTAAAGCCAGACGACTGCAAACGCGTTGGAATACAACTGAAAACACAAAGAAGCATCCACAAATAGTTTCAGAAGTGAATTCTACTGCTCAAAAAGTGTCTTGCCCCCACCCCTGCACAGGGGTAAATCGTGTATTTTTTTACAGTTACGTTTTCCTTTTCACAAAGTTTCCATCATCTGGTAAAAGGGTGAAAATTTCAAAAAATGTATTCAAACAATGAGTTTATTATTCTTTTTTTTATTGAAAGGCTGTATTTTAAAAGATACTTGACACTTCAGTGTAGCTCAGAGTACCCTTACTTTTTCCTCATGTGCAGGTGAGATTCGGGTGCAGAAAGATAATTCCCTGGACTTTGAGGTGAATCCCCAGATCCAGCTGGTGGTGCTGGCTGACAGCGAGCTGCAGACGGCTCACTGCAGGGTCTCCATCACGCTGCTGGACATCAATGACAATGCGCCGCTGTTTGAACACAGCAGTTACAGGACAGCTGTCTGGGAGGGGCAAGTGCATAACACCTACATTATGCAGGTATACGCTCAGTGTTGACCCCCTCTCTGACATTGCACTGATTGGTGGTTCCGTTAGAACTGATACTTAATACTTTCCCGTATTTTGTGCAGGTGTTTGCGTCTGATGCAGACAGCGGCATCAATGGGCAGATCGAGTATTCAATTGTGTCCGGTAACAACAATGAAGCATTCATCTTGGACTCTGTGCGAGGGATCCTCGCTACCAATGTTTTACTGGACCGTGAGATCACCCCATCATACAAGTATGCTAAACTAACCTTAAAAGCATAGTAACAGGTACTATTTTTAGTACCAGGTTCCAAAAGCATGCTGAGTAGGTACTATGCGATGATTGGTCAGACTGCCGGCCACTGTGTGTAAAAATAACAGTTTCACCTTGCAGTGATGACTCCGCCAGCATTAAGTAGGTACTTTTTTTGCATTGGAGATGCAACCTAATCGTGTCATGTCGTGCCATGCCGAGGCGAGTAGAGCCGGTGGAAATACGCCATTTGTGTTACTTTGTAAACCACTGACTACCTGCAGCAAATTCCATAGAGAAAAACCATCAATTTTACATCACAGGTCACAGGAGTTATTGACCCACTGCTGCTTCCATTAGTAAGGTCAAATGTGTCATTTCCCGACATTGGTGTTGGATATCCTTTATTTAGATTTACCTAATTAACACAAATTTACCAGATTATGCAGCAGTGGACCTGCAGCTCCTGTGTCCCCACAAGCTAAAAATATACCGTAGATTTTGGCCTATTGAGCGCACCTGACTATAAGCCGCACCAGCTAAATTATAAACGAAATTTTTTTTTTTACATATATAGGCCGTACTTGAATATACTGTAAGCCGCAGGTTTTCATGTTGTAACCAGTAGCGGCGCCAGGATTCAATCTCTTATCAAAGGACTTTGTTAATGAATGCATTAACTTTATGAATGACGAGTGAGTGCACGTGACTAGCACTGAATGATGCGTCCGTGGACAAAAGTGGGCCCACCTGTAACGTCGCGTATGGTTGGAACATGAGATATTTACACAGAAAGACGCTACACAGAAGTTTTTCGTTGTTGTTTTTATTAAAACAACATAATTTAAACACGGGGTGAACATGCCTGCATGTTTGGAAAATAAAACAGCACCGACACGGCATCAACATGCCTGGTTAGAAAAGAAAACACTGCACCAACACGACAGTAACACTCCTGGTTAGAAAAGAAAACACTTTAGCCTACCAGAAAAGTCATTGGTCGCTATCTTCATCTTCTTCTTGCGCACTAAAGCCACTGAAGTCTTCATCTTCAGCGCATAATCTTTCCTGCGTCTACACCCACTACACCGCTGTGTGACCCAATTAAATATGTTTGAATAAGCAACTGAAAATATGATCGTGCTGCAAATCACAACATTTGTTATGAATGGGGCCCCTGAACCTAATGTATCATAATTTCATAACATGGTTGTAATAAATCATTGGACTTTAATTAATGTATTTGATTAGGCCCAATCATGTGTTTTCTCTCTTTATACTGTAGGCTGGTTTTGCAGGCGACAGACAGGGGGAACCCTCCGCTCAGCAGCAGCACCACCATCAGGGTTCAAGTGGTGGACGTGAATGACAACAGCCCCACCATACCTCCCATGGAGACTGTGGTTATAGCAGAGAGTAAGACCAAAGCTCATAGCCCTGCACTCTGAGTGCTTTTATTGCTAGATAATAATAATAATAATAAAAATAATCATTTGTTTTCTGTGTAGATCTGCCCGCAGGTTACATGGTGACCCAGGTGATAGCGAACGATGTGGACTTGAACTCCGCGATCACCTACAGTTTTTCAGACAACAGTAGCACCAACAGCCCCTTTGCCATTGACAGATATACTGGTGTGGTCACACTAACACGAGCCCTGGACTACGAGGAGCAGACAGAGTATACACTGACAGTTTGGGCATCTGACTCCCTCCACCAGACTTCTGGGGAGGTCAGAGTTCAAGTGCTTGACGTCAATGACAATTCTCCTGTCTTCAGCCAGGTCTCCTACCAGGTACAGATATAGCTCCAATTGTTTGTAGCCTCAGACTGCAAAACCTGTGACCATATATTGATAACTTGTGTTATTTAAGAGTTACTCTCCTTCTCGGTGAAGTTGAGGAGCTCACAAGAAAACTACGTAAAAGGAAATGGTGCAAGTTGAGCCCCCCCCCACGACCCTTATGTGGAGGATAAAGCGGTAGAAGATGAGTGAGTGATGGTGGGAGCTGATGCATTGGGTCCCTAGCATGGGTGGATCTCATTTCTTAAATTAAAGTAGTCTGCCATCAAGTCCCCTTCCATTCTAAAGCCTCTTTTTACTCACATTACCACCTCGGGGGTTATTGTTTCTTGAAGCACTGAAGATATTTACTGTTTCCCCAATATTCATGAGAAACTCATTGAAAATTGGCAAAGTGCCCCTTTAATAATGGGTCACAAGTGTCTCACTGCGTAAGCAGCCAGATTTGTAATTAGAATTAGATGTAACGCATTGATAAAGGGGGATAAAGCAAAAACTATAGCTTTACATGTTTTTCATTTACATTATAACAGATACTTTAAAGCTCCTTTCCTTGTCCAAGCTGGAGGTTATTTTCAAACTCTACGATACACCTGAAATACTGTATATCGTGTTGCTGCTGCTGCTGCTGCTGCATGTGTTTAATTATTCCCTTTTTGTTTAAGGTGGAGCTGTCAGAGCTGGTCTCAGCTGACACACTGGTTGTGTCAGTGTCTGCTGTGGACAGAGACTCTGGACTCAATGGCAAGATCAGCTACAGACTGTTTTCATCTCCTTTACAAGGCTTTTACATCCTGGCAGAAAATGGTAAACGATGAGAATATTCCTATTTGGATTTTTGGTGAAATATTTTCATTGTTTTATCGAATTAAATCAAAACGTTCAGCTAAACCAGAAAACAGGAAAAGTGATTTGGCTGTCGCTTCCATTTTAAGCCACTTGCTTCACGGAGCTCCCCTGAGCAAAATTCATGAGTCCATTGCTTATGTCTTTTGCAAGTGGTGACTTGAACTTTTCCAGACTGCATCTCAATCTCAAATGAGATTGAGATGCTACCAAACAAAGGGCACAAAGAAAGTCATTGCCTAGTTATGAGCTGCTTAGGAGCTCATGGAGCTTACTGAGAGTTTCCATTCTGCTAGCAGCAGTGTCTTCATTGTTTATATTTTGAATTTTGGATGAAGTGTTTAAAAGGAGTCATATTAAATGCAGTTAAAAATTCCTAAACCCAAGAAAGAAGATAATCCCTACATAGCTGAACCCAAACCAGCACTCTGCACTTTTGGCTTTGCTTTTCCTGCCATGTGTGATTCCTGGACTGCTACACTGTCTGAACCCCAAAGTTTAATATCAGGGAAATGTACTTTTGCTGTTTTGTGGTAAAAAAGCACTAATGCAAAGAGACATTTTATGAATGCTTTCTAACTAGTGTCCAAAATGTTCATGCTGTGTTACAATTTTTCCGAGCCTATATGTTGCACACACAATAGATGCTCTTCCAGAGCAAAGCCTCAGAATTAATAAAGTTCTTGAGAAATATTTTGGTGGCAGGAGTGGAGCGGAATAATAAAGTGGATGGACAAACACTTCTTTTCTCTTTTAGTCTGCACGTCAAATTCCTTTAATATGAGAAAGGATATGATGTCATATTGTGGTGTCTTATTCAGAAACAGGACATTTATTTGTGTAAGCTTGACTTTGGTACTGTCAATACAGTTTGGAACGGTAAAGCCCTCGGTCAGGCAAGATACGTATTTAAGATATGCTAATTTTTGTCTTCGGGTTTTTGTCTCAACAAGACATCAAACTTTGTATGAGAACAGACACTTTTCTGTCTCCCAATCAGCTGACTGTGGGTCTAGCTCCACCCATACCGTACCGTACCATTACTCTGGTACCCAAATTAAAAATGGAATGGTTGGGGCCGGTTATTTTGTATTTTTCCAAATGGAAACGCAAAAAAATGTGTACTGTACCAAATCGAGTCGTTCCACTCCACCTCATAATATTCAACTAAAGGGGTCAAATGTTAGTAAGTAATACACATTTTTGGTAATATGGTGATGTACTTTAGTATCATGTACAATTAGTATAGCCAGCATGATATGTTTTCACTTTTTTTGACTGTCCACAAACCTGGCTCTTTAGCTGCTAAATGATCAAATGTGTTAATCAGCTAGTCTGTAAATGTGACTGTCTGCTGTTTGGTGATTGACAGATTTAATTGATGCTCATGTACATGGGTTGCAAAGGCTGTTGAGAGGTTAGACGCTATAACGACAAGTTGAAAGTGGCTAAGATAAAGAGAATATGTGTAACCTTGTCTTACATCAAGGGCATTTTTTTTTGTCTTGTAGGATCAATTTTCACCAACAAGCCCCTCAAGACCATCACAAACAGCAACCTAATCCATCTTCTGGTTGAAGCAAGAGATGGAGGCAATCCTGTACACTCCACTGTCACCTCCATTGATATACTGATTCTTGACACCAACGATCATCCACCGTTGTTCCACCAGGACATTTACACCTTCACCATCTCAGAGGACACTCCCACAGACACCACCCTTTTGACTCTGTCTGCAGAGGACCAAGACTGGAGCCCTGAAAACACCCATATGGACTATGCCATCATCAAGGGAAATGAGGAAAAACGCTTTTGTTTGGAGGTAAAATTGAGTCAAGTTGAGAATCAGTTGAAGAATGTAGGAAAACTGGTTCTGTGTAACCCTTTAGATCGTGAGACCACAGACAGCTACACATTAACGGTGACTGTATCCGACAGAGGAACACCTCCAATGAACAGCTCTGCTGTTGTTATGGTGATGGTGACGGACTGCAACGACAATGCACCTGTCTTTTCCAGCGCAGAATATCATGCACGCTTGAGTGAAAACAGTCTAGTAGGCACCAGTTTGGTTCAGGTTAGTGCTCAAGATCTCGACTTGGGAACTAATGGCCTGGTGCGGTATGACATTATATCTGGGAACACCAAAGGCCACCTCAAGCTTGACCCTCAGTCTGGTCTTCTGGTTGTCAACCACTCACTTGACTATGAGGAAGACTCAAAATACACCCTTACTATTAGAGCATCTGATGGCGGTGAATTACCTGAAGAACATAATGTTGCTTTTGCAGTTGTCTTCATCACAGTGTTGGATGAAAATGACAACTCTCCATACTTCATGTTCCCTGCACTTAACTGTTCTGTGATGGAGAATCTTCCAGCATTTACCCACACGTGTTCGGTCCTTGCTATTGACAATGACTCAGGCCATTATGGCCAGCTCACTTACTCAATTATATCTTCCTGCTTCATGGACTATGGCAGTGGCAGCCCAGAGAGAAAGGATGCTTTTGGCATTGACCCCTTCACAGGCAATATTCACACCAAACAGACCTTTGATTTTGAACGGGAGAGTGAGTACTGCTTCATGGTGGAGGCCAGGGACAAAGGCGACAAAGCAGCTACAGTCAGAGTGCAGGTGACCATCAAGGGAGTGGATGAGTTCAGTCCGGTCTTCACCCAGAAGCAGTACCACTTCCTACTGCCAGAAAATGTCAGGCCTGGAGAGACAGTCGGTTACGTGATGGCAATGGACCACGATGGAGGGGTGGATGGGATGGTGGAGTACTCCTTAGTCAACCCGTCACCATTTTTCTCACTAAACAAAACCATTGGTGCCATCTTTGTATCAGGTCATGTATTTCGCCAAAGAGGCCATGCCAGTGAGGATATGGTGGAGCTGCTTGTTTCTGCAGGTAGTCCAAGATTGGGTTCTAAATCTACCACCTGCCTGGTTTTTGTCAACATCTCCAGTTCAGCAGAAGCACTTACCGGGCTTCCCCTTGATACACACATGCTCAGTCTAACTGTCTCATTGACTACATTCCTCATTGTTGTTGTAATTTTTGTGGGCTTGGTTCTTAGGTGCAAGCTAAAACAGGCTGCGATAAAAAAAGCGGCTGCCATTGCAACAAACTTGAACTGTGGTTCAGGCTCGTTGGGTAGATCCACTAGCTTTATGCAAAGTTCGAATTCTCTTCAAGTGATTAAACGGCCCAGCATTGTGGTGACGAAGAGGGACATATCAAACCCATACAATCAGTCAGACTCCAGCGGTCGTGGATCGGCAGAAGGTGAAACAGCTGAGGACCAGGAGATCAAGTGGATTAATAAATTCTCTTGCCATAAAGTAGATGAATATGTGAACAACAACCAGATCATGGAGATCCCAGATTCTGCCTTACCGACAGACAATATCTCCTGCAACTCCATCGAAATGGAGCCGGAGTACATTTTATCAGTTAATAAATGTTTAGGCTCAGCAATGGCCAGCATCGAAAGCCTCCACCACTTCAAAGAGGAGGGAGGAGGTGAGGGACTACTCCCTGCAATATTCAGGGTGAAGGATATGGAGGAGAGCATGGGGACCAAAGGGTATGCTCCCCTCTCTGAAGCTCACTGCCCTACAGATTCACTCTCATCGCTGTTGTGTTCAGTGGAACAGCTGCAAGGCAGCTACAACTGGGAGTACCTACTGGACTGGGAACCACGTTTTCAGAGTCTGGCCTCCGTCTTCACAGATATCGGGATGCTCCCCGATGAGGAGCTACAGCTGGGCCGTGAGGACTTAGCAGCAGAATCGAGCTCTCTCATGTACCCACCACCTCTAATAACAGGAGTGGCTCAGCCTGGCATCAGGAATGTTCCGCCACGAAAGCTGGGGCGTGTACCAAGTCTTGGCAGGAGGCCTTCTCAGCGCAAATATGCGTATTCACCGTTAGCCAGGAACACAGGTCTTACACCTTCAGCCATGACACCATCCTTTACCCCATCACTGTCTTCACTTACCATGAGGACCCCCACTGCTTCTCCAGTTGTCTCTGACACTGGGGTGGGGGGGATCAGACTTGACACAGGACCGCTCACTGTAAGTCTATTGGAGGCAGAAATACAAGTATAGACAGGGGTACCTGTCACATCAGACGGTAGTATCTTATGGGACTCCAAGGGACAATGGACAGATTATGATAGTAATAATTCAGGTTTACTGACAACATTTTTAAAGATATGCATAAAAATGTCAGCCATGGTAGAGCTAAAACAACAAAGTCCTACACATATCCCCATCATTGTCTCAGGTTTTTCATAATATATTCCGCCATTAAAATGCCTTTAAAAATCACATGATGGGTGTAACTCATTTAATCCATTCAGTGTATCACAGTATCTTCTGTATTTTTCCAACTAGAAATGTTGAGGCTAATGATCACAGAAAACTAACTGCTCTTTATTTTACAGACATACGAAACATGATTATATTGTCCTGGGATTATTCATTTACTATTCATAATCTTATTATAGTCTCTTTACATCAGTATTGCTCCTATGTGTGTTGACTGAAAACTGTGGACACAGCACTTTATGTCCCATAGGCAGGGAATTGTGTGAGTTTTCATTTGAATAAAATTACAAATTTCAATAAATTAAACTTGCTCTGTATTTTCTTAGGCTTGGCACTTTAAAGATGTGAGGTACAGTTTTTCAATGTGGATGATTCTTTGGCTTGGTTTTTGTAAGACATGTTTGAGCTTATTAATTGCTTAATACATGGCTGGATTAACATGAGGTTCTCATTCTGCTGCTCACTGGATATTTTGTCTTTCTTGGGCCATTCTCTGGAAACTCTAGAGATGACTATGCATGAAAATCCCAGTAGATTAGAAGTGTCAGACATAGTCAGACAAGTCGGTCTGGCACCAATATCCATGCCACATTCAAAGTCACTTAAATCACATTTCTCTTCCTCATTCTGATGCTCAGTTTGAACGTAATCCGGTTATCTAGACCATGTCTAAATGCCTAAATGCATTGAGTTACTGACATATGATTAGCTGATTAGATGTTTAAAATAACAAGCAGCTGAACAGGTGTAACTTATAAGTTGGCTGGTGAATGTAGAACAGTAGAATGAATTCCTCTGCCAACGTCTAACGGTACACATGACTGTGTAGCTCTTGAGTATGAAAGAAAAAAGGATGTGGTTTGAAGACATTCACACAACTTAAAAGTCATAGCATATGAGTCGAGAGAAGATGAATGACTGGTGACCAGTCAGACACAAAAATAAAATCTTTTGCCAGGAGGAGCCCCCCGACTAGTATGTTTAGAATCCAAACCATGTTGTATTAAAGTGGTAACGATGCGCTGGGTTTAATTTTGCCCCTAACGACTGAAGATATAATTTCTCTGATCAGATAACTCACCATTGCCACTTTGATTAGAGGTTAAGCTCACAGTGTTCCCTCTCTGAACAGTCAGAACAAAAAGAAACGATTGTCATCTGATAGACCCATCTGATAGTCGCTTGGAAGAGGAGGCATTGTGAAAAATAAAACACAGCTGTGTTCTCATCCCGGCTTAGGTTTCATACTTACTCAATTTGCATTCTCTTGATGTTCTGGCCTCTGAACAAGTTCTGCATTGTGATTTTCTGACTTGTATATGACCCATTCAGTCATTTATGTTACTTGATGGAGAAAATATGGTTGTGGAGTCGGGATGGCCGTTGATAATATAATCAATTACTGACGGATTGCTTAATTTTTCACTTGCATCAAATTACTATGAGGTGTCTTCAAAGCTATAATGTGTAACTTTTACATTTCATTTCATCACATTCAAACCATTGTCAGCTTCTCTTCTGAAGTTCTGTAACATGAAAGATGGTGCAGATTATTGACAGACTGGAAAATGAAAACAGCATGATCAGGTTATTCCTCTGGCTTTCCATCTTCAAAGTATTTTTCACTTTTATATCACTTGTAACCTAAATAAAGGACAGCACCGCAGGCTCGTGAGTCAACCCTGCGTATTGATCATCAATGCATGTCTGGAAACAATCGAAATAGTCAAAGCACAAAATATGGAAAACTGTCAAATACTGAACCCTGGGTTCAGTTTCTGGCATTAATGATGTTTATTTATTTTTTGACTTGTTCAATTTGATTAGTTTCCTGATTTCAATCAAAGTTCTTTTTTTCAGTTTTGCATTGTTTTATGCAGACATAGTCTGACTCATGGCTGACTGAGCTCGGAAAACATTTGGTCATTTTTGTTTCATTTGTTGAATGAAAACAGGCGCTTGTATTACGCAGCTTTGCCCCACATAGCTTGAGCTAAATGCTAACTTCAGCAAGCTAGCGTGTTCACAGTGAAAATGCTAACCTGGTATAAAGTTGACCACATTAAGAAACTTTAGTTTGTTTGGTTACATTTTCTTGTGCTCTAATATTTGCTAACACAAAGTCAAACATCTGAACCGTCTTCCAGGGTGGTTCTGACCATTTAATACCTCGTTATAGAAATGGTAATTGGTGAAAATTTTGTTTTTTTGGGAACATATTGAACAGATTATACCATTTTCAACTCTTTTTACCAGTTTAAATACCCGTATGTGGCAATTGCTACCTACTTGTGACTTAAATGTTTTTCTTTCTGCCTCAAAATGAATACATGACAAATAAATATAATTAGTACATTGCGTACATATTAGTGTACTATGGAAGCCGAGAGTAGCCGTGATTAATACTGTATACTTCGCCCGCTGTGTTATGATAACGAGTTAAATTAGTGCGTTATCACAAGATAACAAAGCTCGTGATAATTGTAGAAAGACTGATTCATGTTTTTATATGCTTTATTAAACTCCTTAGGGAAATTATTTATCTGCATTTAACCTGCCCTTTACTATGAACCTTCCTCACATTAGGAGCAGTGGGCAGGAAAAAAAATCAAACAACAACAAGGCCCGAGTTTGATAATCAGGGCGGCCGTTGGGGTTTCGGTAACAGGGATAGACATCCACTGTTCTCACGCTACTACCTACTATTAAAAACTGCATAGTTCTCTGTGCACAAAAACAGCCATGACGCACAGATTCATCTCCCATCATGTGGGATGACCGTACTCGTGATAAATCTCATGTGTGTGGCAACAATGGGTGCAGGAGGAGAGTGACGCCGCGGCAGTGGTTTAACACTAGCGAGTGCTGGATGGGGCCACATGTTTGGTATAGTGGTTTGCACTCTTGCATTTGCAGCAAGAAGACCCAGTTTTCTGACACTCTAAATAAACACCGAGTGTCAGAGTGGATGGTTGTTTGTCTCTTTGATGTATGCCACCTTTCAATCTCTGTCAGCTGAGACGTGACCCTCATGTGTAGGATAAAGCGGTTAGAAGGTGAACGGATGAATGGATGGATGCTCGACGGAAAAAACAAACAAATCAAACTAACTTATTCCAATAGTTTTCGTGGCATTTCGATCAAGAAAATGTGGACAAATATGACCATATTGGTGTTATATACTGTTCTTTTCAATAGACTTTTGTAGAGACAATTGTGTGCTGTAAAACATGACTTTATGCGACAAATGAAAGCAGCTTTATATTACTACTAATACATTATTGATGTTTTTTGCATAAAGGAACCACACAGTTACAGGTTTACGTATATTCACTATTCATCACGTGCCACTTTTGACTCCAGACATTTATTTACTGTGTGTGGCTGTAAGATTATGTCATCATTGTCACACAGAGAGAATGCTTCGTGCTTCATTTGCAAACTGGAAACAGTCCAAGTGTTTTATGTTTTCCCTCTCCCCTGCAAATCAAAGGTTGGCACACTTGACGGCAGAAGAAAGAAAAGTCAACCGTCATGATTTACTAACTACGAGCACCAGTGATAGCATTTATTTATAATACAGACATTTTACCCCACAGACATTTCTAATCTTAACAAAGAGATAACAATGCAGAACAGGAACAAGTAAACCGCTCAACGACCACTACCTCAGTTTCTATCAGGACCATGTGGAACCATCCTTTCTATGCTTTGCAGATGTTTGACAACTGTGTGGGACGATACATGCCAGAGTGCACTGCTGAGCCTGTTGCTGATGGAAATTAATACAGACATGATGTGGGATCGCTGAGAGCTGAAAACTGGAGTTTGAAAACTACTGGTCAAGTCACAGCTCTTGAGGCTTCACAATGGGAGTTTTTTTGTTTGTTTTGTTTTGTTTTTTCTTGCAACCGTAAGACTATTTTTATACGGTTTAGTGTAGTTTAGCAGTGCTACTTTTACTGCAATGCCTAGGACGGTGATGAGAGAGCAGAGCAGATTGAGGATTTGAATTTTAATTCATGTATCTACTCTATACTACCAGCTAACACTCTTGATAGGTTACAGCATTGGCATGTCCGTGTATTACACAGTCTTTTACTTATATGGCAGTGTATGTGTTCTGTCTAACAATTGTCTAAAAATGGATTTTGACTGTCATTCATGGTGTATCTCTATCAGGAATCAGCTTTATTTGCCAAGTATGTAGACATATGCAAGGCATCCTTTGCTGGTAGTTAATATAACATGTAATATAAAGTAAGAAATATTGGGTAAAATGAAATCTTAATGCAAAATGTACAAATATACAATGGTGGCACTGCCTAATGCTGTCACAATCAGCTCCGACTACTCTAGATGGTGGAATACACAAATAGGCCGTTGGAGTCGACTGTAGACTCAGCTGGCCGCTCAATAAATTGAAAAAAGAAACACCATTCCTTCACACACACACACACACACAGGGCTTGAACGAGACCAGAGGGGAGAGGGAAAAGGGGATTTGTTGGTGTAGGGCAGGAGAAGGAGGGTCAAACAGGCTTTGTATGTATGACGGAGCCTCAAGCATCACATTTGGCTCCAATCAAATCAGTGATGTTTTTTGACCACAATATATAAAACAGATGGAGGAGTATGATACTTTTGTGTAAAGGCTGTTTGCATTGAAAAAGTGACTTTTTTTATTTCTTTTTAGGGTGATTAATCTTTGCTCAGTTGCCTTTCTTTGTGTTTTCTGAAATATGGTGTATTCTTCCACTTTTTAGTCGGAGGGGTTTCAATGTATTTTCTCTCCTTTGTCTTGTGTTTTGACTGTGATTTGTTGCCTTCTGTAAATATTAATAATACCTCCACCTTTGACCTGCCTGTAACATGAGGCCTAATAGACTTGACCACAGACTTGAGTGTGAATGTCACCTTGACAAAAGTGTCTCTGGACGTGCAATGTTGTCTCACACCCTCAAGTGACATCTGACCTCTCAGGAAAGCAGCAGGGGATGAATTGTGCTCAAGGGATCGGGTGCTGTTTTAGCCACAAGGTGAAAAAATGAGGTCAGGTGTTCCTCACAGAGCCCTCTGCTTCCATTATAAGAGGCCTGGTTCCTCTGTGATGGATGGGCGTAGCTGAGATGCCAGGCCCCTTTGGAGCAGAGTCCACAGCAGGGGAGGCACCATCTGGGAACAGAATGTCAAGGCTGGCCCCAAGGGTGAAGATTTATGTCCCAACCTCAGGTTCAAAGACTGTGTCTGTCACAGCATAGATGAAGTGGCAATGACAGCTTTCCTCTTTCCTTTCTAGTCCAAAAAGTGTCCATCCATTTTTGTCCATGGATACAACAGAAGGATGGAGGGGATCAAACAACCTCGGGGTGAAGTTTTTCCAACCTGAGCGTGTTCCTCGGTGTGTGCCGAACTGACACAGTTACAAGTGTAAGTCTGTTACTGTGGTGCCATTGTTTTTTTTGTTTTGTTTTTGAGTTGATTCAATGCCCAACTGAGAAATGTTTTTTTCCAACTTAAACAGCGTTTATAAATTAAGGACAGAACGAAACAAAAACTTTTTTATCCAGATTTTCCTCCACCCCCTGAAGAAGCCACAGTCGTTTACAATATGTTGTTATTTATTCTTCAAAACAACTCTACCCTCCTCTACACACACCCAATCGCAACACAGGTGATGTGTAGCACGAGGTCAATCGACTGACCAGTGAATTCTCCATCACTTTGTGCCGAGTAACAACATTCAGACGACCTGGCACTTTTCCAGGCCATAGACACAGATGTGGGAGACAGACATAAAAGCTAAAGTGTGCATGTGCAGTCTCTTGGTATTACTTATGTTGTGGGGACCTAAATCCTAAATACAAAGTCCCATCGTGGAAATTAGTCCTCCTTTTATGAACTAAAAACAAATCCCTCTAATGCAAATCCTTACATTTTAGGTTAATTTTTTTAAGTTTAAGTTTCGGGGTTGGCAAGACATACTAGCTTTGTTTAAGTGTGTTTGTGTGCGTGCGCGTGTGTTTGTCATATGGAGCTCATTTTATTCCTTCACTTTGACAATAATCGTGTGGAAGCATAAAGCATGTGTGCATTTAAGCAATTACGTTGACTGGAATACAGGAGGAATGTGACTGTGTTGTGTGATGTTCATGTACTGTGTAAAATATATTAACACAGATATTGGTACATACTGTAGCTGTTATACACTGGGCAAATCAGTATGGCAATAGGCAAGTTGGTATATACTTTATTTATACTACCTACATGCAGCACTGTGCGAGAGTTTTAGGCCGGTGTGAAATTCTGAAAGTAGGAATGCTCTCACAAATGTAATTTCTAATTGTTTATTTATCATCAATTTACAAAATTCAAAGTGAGATAACTTTAACTAAATCAATATATGGCGTGACTCCACACTTCAAACCAGCATCAGTTATTATAAGCACACTTGCACAAAGTCGGGGGATTGTGTAGCATTTATAGTCGGGTGTGTGATTAAGTAATTATACCACAGTTTTCTTTACAGTTTTTGTTTTGTTTTTCCGGCTTCTCCCTCTCTCGGGGTCACCACAGCGGATTATCTTCATATTTGATTTGGTAGAGATTTTTACTCCGGATACAATCCTCCCATTTATCTGGGCTTGGGACCAGCACAAGGAGAACACTGGCTGGGCTCAATTAACAGTGTCCAATTAACAATGAGCAATGGGAATTGAGTACCTTGCTCTTACCCTGGACCTGGCGTGGACTCAAACGGCAACCCTTCTATCACAAGCCAAGTTCCCTTTCCGCTTGGCTTTGGGCTTCCCCGTAAGTTGCAAATCAGTCATTACCTGAATAAGAAACAGCTGTGTATAGTCAGCTCAAAACTGGGCGAGGAACAGCCAGACTCTGCTACCAAGGTGAGCTTGTGGAAGACCAACATCAGCAAGGTCTCTCCCAGGCATTCCCGTGGCAGACTGGGGTTTCAAGATGTGCTGTTCAAGCTCTTCTGAAGAAGCACAAAGACACGGACGACACTTGACAACCGTTGAAAGACACATCACGAAATCAGAAGATGTCCGGCAGAGCCATCCGCTCAGAAGTGGTAGAAACCTGCGGGTTCTTGGTTCATCCATCTACTGTCTGAAGAAGTCTGTTCACGAGGGATGTTCATGGAAGAATTGTGGCCAAACAAGCCACACCTCATGGACGTGACAATACTACGAGTACATAAGAACTGGGCTGCAGAAACGCGGCAGTCGGTGCTCTGACTCAAAATTTGAAATATTTGGCTGTAGCAGAAGGCAATTTGTTCACCGAACGTCTGGAGAGCGGTGCAATAATGACTGTCTGCAGGCAACAGTGAAGCATTGTGGAGGTTCCTTTCTTGATTTTGGGGCTGCACTTCTGCAAATAGAGTTGGGGATGTGCTTGTGATTAAGGGTGTCTTTAATGCTGTGAAATACAAGCTGATACTTATCCATCATGGAGGCGTCTGATTGGCACCAAATTCATTCTGCAGTGGGAAAACGATGCCAAACATAGCTAATCTCATTAAAAACTGTCTCAGAGAAGAACTAGGAGTCCTGAAGTGATGGTATGTCCCACACATCTGATAAGACAGACATAACATCTGGCAGTATGACGCAGAGCCAGTGAGATGTTGTGGTTGGAAGTTGTGCCATTGCCATTATTGCTGGGCACAGATTTGGAGAAGATTTGATTAAGTGCCATGGAGAGCGATAAGCATGGCGGTGATGTGATGTTTGATCCCTCTGTGACAAATACAACTAGAATGTTAAACAATAAGAGCAGGAGCTCTTGGGAGGAGATCGTTTTGCTGGATGTTTGAGGTTAGAGAAGTCCTTGGCAAAAAAGGGAAGCCATGGTTGTTGTTTTTTTTTAATGTGAGGCCAGTTTTTAAGTGTGTGTGCAGTGATATGTCTCCCCAAAGAGCTGGTTGTTTTCTGCCTCCTCTCAGCAGGACACTGCAGGTTTAATGTGCACTGCCTCCAGCTTGTTCCATGTGCATCCACACACACCGTTCAACTGAAAACACATGCATGCATACACAAGGTAACGATGCTACAGGGCGTCAGTGCTTGGGCAATCTCTTCTGGAAGTGAATTTAGGGAATAATAAAGGGCTTGGTGATTCCCTCTTAACCGCATTTAGGCTGCTTTCCCCTGTTTCCATGGTAGGCAAATTCAGTGCTTGGAGTTTTAGTGTTGCCCTCTTCATATGAAAACAACAGGAAAGGGTCTCCCAGACTAGTTAAGGTTGCAAGATGGCATGTTTACATAAACCACTTATTTCTGGGGAAGAAAAATGTCTCGTCTTGGAAACTGGCAACAAAATTACCTTTGCAGCCTAGTGAAATAAAATGATCAGACATATAAAATAAAAGGATGAAGTACCAATGCACCACTTTGCTGGCAAAATGAATAAGCAGGTCAAAGAAATCGAGCTAATCTTAAGCTGTTTGATTATGTTTTTATTTGAGCTACACTTATCCCAGGAACAAATGACTAGATTTAAGAAGTTTCACTTCTCTGCTTTTAGAGGGACATGTTTGTGGAGTAAATAACCTTGCAGAATGCACCTTTAATTTATTGCTGCTTCGTATATCTGTTCATCTTTTTCTTCATATGCTGGTTGCAAATTACATACACAACATATAGTATACAGCCAACTGTGCTAGTGATGACAGTTTATTTTTATTTATTTTCACCGTTTAACTATCACCGTTGGAATCAGTTGAAACTCGAGGTGAATGAAAGTCTAATTCAAAGAGCAAGCTAAAAAAATTCATTAATTCACTTATTCACTGTCTATCGTTTCATCCTCCGCATGAGGCCAATCACAGCTGACATTGTGCGACAGGTTTGGGGTTGGGGACCCACTGTCCTGCATGTTTTAGATGTTTCCTACGGAATTCGATTTGTGTCAATATTTTCAAACAACCAACTTTTCATGATGCAAGTAAAATATCAATTTAATCAAAAAATATTGTATTTTATTGTTTGAAAATACACTTGTTCTTTGCGCTCCCTGATTGGTTCTTTGCATTGTGGTTTGCAATTCTGACCAAGGGTGGGCCTTAGGAAGCTGTCTGCTGATTGGCTACTGAGTTTTGGAGCAACAGCTCAATGGACAGGCTGTAGTCAGGGCTTGGAGTCGATGTCCGTCTGGAACTCATTCCCAAGTGTTCCCTGTTGACATCCGACAAAATAATTGTAGGTATCTAACGTATATAATCTGACAAGCGTTAGATACTTACAATTACAGTGAAAAGTGTTGTTTGAAACTATTGACACAAATCTAATTCCATAGTTTCCCTGCTCCAGCACACCTGATTCAAATAAATGGGTCGTCATCAGGCTTCTGCAGTGTTTGCTGATGAGCTGACCATTTGAATCAGGTGTGTTGGAGCAGGGACATATCTAAACCATGCAGGACAGTGGGCCCCCAGGACCAGGATTGAGAAACCCTTCTCTAGAGTGTTCAATTAACCTCTGCCTGTTGACACAGTAAGTACCCAGAGAAAACCTGATGCGCACACAGGGGAGAACATGCAAACTCCACACAGGAAGGCTCTTGTTCAGACCAGGTTGCAAAACCAGGGTCTTTTTGCCATAAGGCAACAGTGCTAGCCACTACTCTGCCGTGTGGCCTCTCATGTGTATATGCTATACAAATGAAAGATATTTGGTGGCAAATTGCTTCTAAGTTATCATACTATCCAGAATCTCTTGGGACTCTCTGGAGAGAGACAGTTTTACCAGAATACCACAAATATACCAGCTTCACAGATTGAAAGTATCTCCAGCAGCTCATGATACTATATAGTGATGATGAGCTACACATGAGCTGTTTTATGTATAATTCTTATCTGAACTAGCACTTTCAGTTTTTCCTAACCAGCATGTTCATGCATGTGTGTTGTTTTTGGCAGATCGGGCGAATCTGGATATAATTACCCCGAATTACATTTACTCAGGTTATCATTCCTACTTATAGTGGAAAATTAAACTACTTTGTAATGTCAGAATTAAAAAAAAAACATCTGGAAAATGACAGATGATAGTGTTGGTCTGTTATGTACCATGGAGGTTTTTAGGGTAATTATATTTTGATGGTTTTGCCTTTGTTCCTGAAACTGTAGAAAGCAGCTATGAGTCAAATCCTGGTTTCTGGTTCAGAGTGGCTGTTTTGAAGTTTGCAGGTTAAATCAGTGAGCAGAGTTTGGGTTGAACTTGGTGAAAAGTCTGTTTCTGTTCAGACAGCACACACATACACACATGCACACACACACTTCTAAGCTATACCTCCAAATAATAAATGTCCCTGTTGTGTCAACTGTGAATGAATGGCAAACTTTTGTTTACACTTGAGCCCATGTCTGGTATTTAAGAGGTCACTGCGGGTCACTTGCCTGCTTCCACCATTGCTAAAATTTGAAGGGGTGGGGTTTCTTTTTTTACTTTTCTCTAGCCCCCCCAGATTCTTGGGATGAAGGTGTGTTAGATTATTTTTCACAACACAAACTGCTAAAACCCATGATTTCTTCCAGAGAGGCAATTTACTCATGTCATGGGGAATTTGTCATTATAGCAACCAAAAAAAAAAAAAGGAAACAACACATCATATTTCAAGATCACTTCTCCCATGTATCTGTTTTTATAAACTATGAACATATACTAAAAAAGTAGAATATGTAAAATAACTAATTAGTTCATTTGGATAAAGCTGTTCCACATTGATTGATGCTATACTGACTTTTTAAAACAGTGCAATATGTGTTTTGTTTTTCATTTTGGCAAAACCTTCTCATTTTCAATAAGACAAGGTTAAAATTAAATTAAAAGTATTTGAATGCAAACTGAGATGATTACTATCAGAAATGGCTTGTACCACATTGACAGCAGTAGACAGAACAGTAACCGCAAACAAAATTGGTGTCTTTAGTTTCATTTGCTTTTGTGATGGTGTAAGATATAAATACACTGTCTAATCCTTACTTGCCAGCCGTGAAAGATGTTTTGATTCTACTGAAATTCAAAATCTCAGTTACATCAGGTGGTTAAATGCGGGCGATATCATTTTTTTTTATTCTTGTCCACAAATTATTCAGTAAATGCTCATTTACTCAATAAAAACTAAAAAGGAATGTGCGAAGGTGGCAAGGGGCACCACTGCAGGTTGCCCCTCTCCACATGGGGTGGAGATCAGGTACGGGTCAGTCAGAAAACACTTCTCTGATTTGAGCTGCTTGTACTTTGGTCTAAGTTGTAAAGTCCTTCACAGTGTGAGTCTTCCAGCTTCAGTATCGGTCATGGGTCAAAGAGCAGGGCCCTATAGAAGGATCTGCCTGTCACACTAACCCACGGACGTCCTGTGAGCATCAACCTGCCTGTCTCTGTAACACAAATCTGGACGGGCTTTAGGCTTGACTCATGATTGTACATGCACTAATTACTGGCCGGTGTAGTTGTCATTGCAAGATATCAAGCAGTTAGCTTAGCTTAGCACAAAGGCAGTAATGGGAGTATGACACTATACAGTTGTAGGACGGCTCGGCACGGCCACTGATTGGTCAGAGTGTGCCGTCACTGGAAGAGTCATGAGCACAACGTCCGACACGGGAATCAACACGGACAATGCCGCACTGTAGATTAGTTAACGTCTATTACGGCGTCTTGAGGGACAGTAGCAGACCACAGTAGACTTATGCAAGCAAAAACAAAGAACTGGTCTCCAGACTCACTAATTTAGTTAGTTGAAGGAGGTCTGGTCCAGTACAGAAGTATTATTTCAAGTTAACTGATAAAATAACAGGCTACACAGTTAAACCAGAGCCTGCTTGAGTTGTCTCTGAAACACCATACTGAGCCAATTAGACCTGTACAATGGGACCATCAATTACCCCTAGCATGGACAATCTATAGGACTCTTGAACTATAATGAGATTAATTCCTCTTGAACGGGATAAATCCCTTCCTAAATGTCAATGTAGAAGAAGTGATTGAAGTTAACAAGCTCATTAGTGAACTTTAGGGCAATGTTCAGACCCGTATGGTTGATTCTCAGTTGGCAGTCAGGTCGTACAAAACTCAAAAATTCAAAAGTGCCAGTGGTTTCAAACCAGTAAGGGACAAGGCTGACATTATCCCACATTTGAGTAGCTGTCATAAAATCCAATATAAAGGCTAAAATGATTGCACATTGGTCCATCTCTAAGCACGTTCTAAATTCCTCTCACTGCTTTCAGACAAACGCCCAAGTATTTTCTTGAGATTGTCTGACATAAACTTAAAAACACTAATAAATAAAAACGTATTTGTATTCTTCACAAAAAAAGGACACCCATTTTCCTTAGACTCCAATAGCTTATATCAGAGGGGTCAAACTGGTGGCCCACGGACCACATGCGGCCCACTGTTCGATTTCATGCAGCCCACCACTTAATCTCATGTTATAACATTAAATTAAATTGCATATGTATATATATATATATACATATATACAGCTGCATATGTATATATATACATCTGCCAATGTTATTATTTACTTTATTTTCCATTTTTTTTCTCTGTTTTTAGTATTAATAGTTTGATCATCATAGATATGCTTTTATTGTGATGTATTCATCATTATACAAAAACAAGCACTTAATAAGCTCATAACTAATTCTGTGTTATGTCATCATGGATGTATCTTCAGTGCAATATGATGAGGAAATATTGTGTTATAATTTAAAGCTTATATTGCCAAGCCTGCTACCGAACAGCTTTTTTTCCCTACTTAATTTTTTAAACGGCTCATATGAACTGCAGTTTATAAGGTATAGGATTTAATACTGGTTTACTGTATAACAGCTCGAATGGTTTTGATGCTCCTCATACCGACATCACTCCCAGTAAACTGATTCCTAAAACATCTCAACTGAAGTTTGGCTTAATCCTATACATTCTGTGATTGTTTCTGAGAGTAGTCCAAGTCTTGATTCCTTATAAGAAAAGGGGTGAAGGGAAAGAGAGTAAGAGCAAACAACAGATGGACCAGAAGGTCGAGACAAGCTGTGTCTCATTTCCACAGAGTTGTAATCAGAACCTTCTGGGGTGACTTAAGGCACAGGGCTCGGATCGGTTTACCTCAGCCTTTTGACTTTAACTGTCTGTGAAACCAAATTGTTAATCGAGGCTGCATTTTATCTGGAGAAATAAAGCTTTATGCTCTGCGAGGCTTGAACCAGTCCTAGCCTGTATCTGCTCTTGGTTCCTTTCCTTCATTTATACCCTTTAATTCTTAAAGATGAAATGAGGCATCTGGGACACATCAAGTGGACTATGTGCTCTGTCTATGTACAGTGTATACATGATGTGCCTCAGAGTGCATCAGAAGGCTGTTTACAGCTGATCACATTGAGTCACCCAAAAAAAGATTAGCCAGATGACCTGCTGTTCGTCTGAAAGGAGTCCAGTTGCAGTTTAACGGGGGTTTAAGCTCTTAAATGTTGTTTAAGTGTTTCTACAGAGACCTGAATAGAATTAACACTCTTTGAAGGAAAGGGGATAAACAGGGAGGAAAGTTGCCCTGTTAAAGCAAGTTAAACCTTTGACACTGACTGGAGAAAAATGTAGGTTCATGTTGTTATTCCTTTTTTTATGCTTTATGTGTTTGTTCACCCAAATTACAGAACTCACTGACACCTTTTTTCTATTGTTTAAATAGAATAGTATTCATGTGCCAAGCATTATAAACATGCTCTTTGAATAATCCAGATTATAAACACTGTTACTGGAAATAATGTATATTTTGTTCTTTTAAAGTAATTAAATTAAAAGTCCATGACAAAAACCTCTATTCGTCCACCACTTTTATAGGTTTAGTTTAGGAAATGATGGTTTATGGTTTATCAGTAAGAATAAGAAGCAAAAAAAAGTATTTATTCAACCAGAACTAAGAGCTTAATGAGACAAAACAGAATAATCAGTTGTGAACTCTGGCCCTTTGTGGATTAATGTCATTGACTTTCAATCACTTCATTAACTTCATCACTTTATATATACAATGTATAGTGTAAATGTTGTTAGAAATAGGGCTGCAGATGGGAAATACTGTCTCTTCAATAGCAAAATAACACCAAACTTAAAGTTGCATCACATGTATATGTCTATTGTCATATTACGGGTTTATTTATAGGTTCTGTTTAGTTTTAATATGGAAAGAAAATCAAATTAATTGGGACCGCTTGCCAAAATATCCCCTGTCTCCATTTCGGCTCCAAAAAAAAATGAAAATAAAAAAATCTGGGCACATGTAGCGCAATAAACTTTAATGACAGGTTTAATTTGTAGCAAATAAACTACAGCTGCAATTTCAACATGGATAGTTTTTCCCTGTATTTTAAAACAAGTGACTCATAACCTTCCTGAATGATCGAAGGAGCTGCTGAGTAGAAAAGGTTGAAGGTTCAAAGACGGAGCAATGATGATCTTTAGGAACAAAATCTGCATATGTTGAAAGAATATCATGGAAAATATAGTGACTAGTTTGATGTGGGTGAACGTGTCAGTCCATGAGGTTCCTTTAGTTTTTTACACTGAAGATTGGTGCGCTGGCTTATTTCAGTGGAAGGTGAAGCCTGAGAAGAACCACACCACCACTGTCTGAAGACCAGACTGTAGCTCAAGGGGGTCTGAGAGTAGATGAGAGCCAGAGCAGCAGAGCAGGAGGAGGCAGATTTGGTTTCACCCCTGGGTGTGCTGAGTGGAGGTCTCCCTCTCACACTGGTGCGATGAACAATATTTCATGGTGTGGTATGAACCTGCGGGCCATGCCCAGAGGATTTCACCACCGCACTCTTAATGATGGAAAATGAACGCTCCAGTGAACAGAGCCAAAAAGCCCCCACTGACAACATTTCTAAACTATTTACAGCACAGGTCTGAGAGCAGTGTAAGGTAAGGTAAGGGATCACTCTGGATATGTTTCTGCTGATTTGGCTGAAAAGCGGGAAACCTGTCAGACACAGTTTGTTATGATTTCCATACGAAGGGGCAAGTGAGAGAAACTGTTAGGAGGATGATAAAGTAAGAAATAAGAAATGTAACAATACATATATTGTATATGTATGTGTATATATATATATATATATATATATATATATATATATATATATATATATATATGTGTGTGTATATATATATATATATATATATATATATATATATAAATATATATATATATATATATATGTACATACATAGATATGTTAGCTGTATATCTGACCCTGAGATAACAAATCAGAGGTTTGTTTTTTCACCTGATAAACCAAACATGCTGAGTGATGAAGTAGTCTTTTAAGCACCGTGGACAGACTCCACCCAGCATGCGTGGAAGAAAACCTCTCGTTCCACTGGGGGGCTGGCCACAGACAGCAGCTCCATCCATCCACGCAGACTGACGCTCCACAGAGTCTGATTGAGCGCATATTTTTTGACAACTTTTACGCGCAGCCAAAATGAGCGTCTTTACTTCAAACGTGGCATTGCTGTGGCTGATAACAATACCCTGCCTGGAGGCCATTCACGGATTATACAATTTTGGCCAGCATGACTTGTTCTACAAAAAGAATCACTGCAAACCAATCCCCGCAAACCTGCTCCTGTGCCACGACATAGAGTACACGGAGATGCGCCTCCCGAACCTGCTCGGACACGAAACCATGAATGAAGTTCTGCAGCAAGCTTCGTCGTGGATCCCGCTGGTCCAGAAACAATGTCACCCCGACACAAGAAAGTTCCTCTGC
Source organism: Solea senegalensis (assembly GCF_019176455.1). NCBI lineage: Eukaryota > Metazoa > Chordata > Actinopteri > Pleuronectiformes > Soleidae > Solea > Solea senegalensis. The sequence goes on from NC_058026.1 coordinate 21,636,338, forward strand.
TCCCTCTTTGCTCCGGTGTGTCTGGATGATCTGGATGAGCCCATACAGCCGTGCAGGTCTCTGTGCGAGAGCGTCAAACACGGCTGCGCGCCCGTCATGTCCGCGTTTGGCTTCCCGTGGCCGAAGATGCTGGACTGCGACCGCTTCCCCTTAGACAACGACCTCTGCATACCACCTGCAGGCATGGACAACTTTGTGCCAGCCACGAAAGAAGGTAAAAACACGAGACTGCATCACTGTCTACTTCAGTCAGCTGCTCAAACAACTCAACCAAGAGAGAGGATTGAGATTATCTTTCCGTGTTATAGATGAAATGTAACCATTCATGCACATACGTCATTAATTCACTCACTTGGACATGGAAATGTCATTTGTGTTCATTGTTATCCCAATCTTGCTTATACATCACATTTTGTGGTGAGTTATTTTACAGACTGCCTAACATTTCACTGATTGTCAGTTGTGTCCACTGTGTTTCTTTCAGTGCCCAGAGTGTGTGATGCTTGTAAGGAAACCGATGAGAACGACAACGAAATTGTTGACAACCTGTGTAAGAATGACTTTGGTAAGTCAACCCAGATGTGTCTGAGGAAAGTGTGTAGGAAATAAGTCATATTTTCCCCCAAAAATGCCTCAGTTTTAGCACCAAACCATGTAAATACAGATGGCTTCTAATTCCCCCTATCCTCATTCTCTCTGCTTCACGGTTGAAGCTCTGAAGATCAAGGTCAAGGAGATCTCCTACATCAACGGGGACACCAAGATAGTGCCAGAGACCAAGAGCAAGACCATCTACAAGCTGAAAGGCGTGACAGAGCATGACCTGAAGAAGACGGTGCTGTGGCTAAAGGACGGCCTGCAGTGTATCTGCGAGGAGATGAACGACATCAACGCCGCCTACCTGGTCATGGGCCAGAAGATGGACGGCCATCTGGTCATCACCTCGCTGAAGCGCTGGCAGAAGGGACAGCGCGAGTTTAAGAGGATTTCTCGCAGCATCCGCAAGCTCCAGTGTTAGAAAGGAAATGAAACAAAAAAAAACCAACTGCATGTGTTACTGTTGAAGATAAAGTTTGATAGAGCTCTTTCCCCATTCATACTTTCATGAAGATTAGCCCCCGGAAAGAAAAATGCTTCCCTGCCCTTTGAAAACACATCACTTCATGTGTCTTCCATTAGTTTATTCTGTGAAATGCTAGATTTAAAAAAACAATGAGGCATATATATGTCAAGGTGAACAAGATAACTTCCATTAACTGTAAATTGTGTGTTTTTTAAGGTTTTGTGTAACATTTTATTTGCCAACTTTGTTGCTCAACAGTGTTGTTGTATCCGGTTTAGACATAGACTACTTTTACTTAGACAGCAAAATTCCAATATTAATGTAATTTAGGCAATTATCTGCATGAAAGCAGAATTTTCTGATTTCCTAAACCCTAATAAGGTCACAGAATCAGCAATAACCGGTTTGTGAGGTGGAATTTTCTGATTTTTTGGCAGCAACATGTCTAATGGTGTTAGGCCACCATTAGACATGTTGTTAATGCAACTTTATGATGATAGAGATGATAAAGTCTCATCATCATCTCATGTTGACAAATATCTGCAGTGAACAAAAAGGTCTATTCAAGACATGCTTGACATTTATACACATGACTCATTAATGAAGATGTGAGTCATAGTCTGTTTATTTTCTGGAACATGTACACTAAACAGGAATATGAATGGATTATTCTGTTCATGGACTGAAACAACGTTCTTTTAAGAATAAGGTCAAAAATTGGGTTGGTGTCAAAGGGGGAAAAACGCAAATGGAAACACAGACGCAAATGGAAACAGACAGTTTTGTCCTTTAGTGCAAAATGTTCATTTTGCACCAAAGGAACCCACTCACCCCAGTGTCACCCCACACCCCCGCCATCTTTGCTGTCACCTCATTAATTGCAGTTAATTGCTAGGATTGTTAGGATTAAATTTAGCTTCAAGGTTCAAGTCCAGGATTGAAGATGACTGACTCTGATGATCATTGGCACATATGGCTTCCTGTGACATATAAAGTTTATAAAGTGAGTTTATCACACCTACATATACATTTGTTATATATATTTGTGTGGAGTTAGAAAGAAATGTGTGTCTAACTTTTATTCAAGGAGGCCTCCCACAGGTTAACTCCTATACAAAACATATCTGTGCTACAAGAAAGACTCCGCAATTAAATCCTTTGCTTTATTAAAGAGCTCCGGTAACATCATTTAGGGACATTAAAACCTTGCCGAAGTAGGTATAAGGATCATTTTTAAACACTACTCTCTGCCCTGTTGATTCTGTAGTTGTTTTGTGAGTTGAATCTGAATCTGTGTCACTCATGTCAGTGCTGTGATGGATCACAAAAAGTTTTATATTCGTATCCCCACCTTTTCTTCATCCAAAAGAAATGAGAGATAGCTGGCTATGTTCTCTTTTTTGTACTACAGCCACTGCGTACTTTTCTACCACAGTATGATAAAAGCAATATTTTTCTACTCCTGACCTTCATGTCATTTAAACTTATGTAATGTTTTGGTTTGTTTGAGTGACGTAGTGTTTTGTTTTGTTTTTATGGTGAATATCTTGAGTGTGGATTGATGGGTGTGTGTTTGAAAAAAAAGTGTTACTGTGTAAATATCTAATACTATCCTTTTTATTATTGTATGTTTTCCATTAAGTAAAAGTTGCCATGTTTCTAAAAGTCTTTTTGAAATATGATTACATTAAAATACAATTTAATAATAATGATCCTCTTGAATAAAAAAAGGGAAAACAAAATTAGTCCTAAAGGCCACAGTTATAGCACAAGCGGTAATTGTATCAACACTGCCCTCTTGTGGCAGAAGCAGTTGCCTATTTTATGTGCATTTAGTGCTGTTTAACATCAGAACATCATATTTTTTTTAAAACTAAACATTTGAACCATTATCAAATTTAATTACAGTATAATGCTCAAATCTCTCAGTATTGTGCTGAATACGCCTTGTGTGCATAAAGATGCCCCTTTAATTCTAAGGGTTTTTTTATGTGCGGACACGTCACATGTAGCACACTGGCACCTGTTTTTGGAAGTGTTTCAAAAACTTTCATCGCTGTAGAATATTCTGCTCACAAACTCTTTTTAAAAGACTTTAAAAAACATATTCTCTTAAACTTTGGAGTGTTCACTTCATCCTTTGCTCTTTGTCACCCTTATTCTGGCAAGTGCCATATATTGTAAAATAAATCTTTATTTACTTATAATAAAAGTCACTTTAAATCCCATGTCCCAGACAGATTTGCAAGAATCTACCCTCATCCCCTCAAGTTCCTCCTCACACACAAATGCCATCAAAAAAAACTTCTTTGACAGACATAGTTACATGTAATAATTCCCAGTGAGTCCCATCCATGTTATGGTACGATGGATGATTGTATACCTACACTGAACCTAGAACCTGTACTGAGCAGAGTTTGGTGAGGATGTTTAGACATTTTCACCACATGAGCTGCTGAGTTGCACATTTATCATGATGCAAAACCAAAATGAGTAGACTCTGCAGTCTGTAATGTGCATTACACTGATTTCAAAGAGAGCAGGACATCACATTCTTGTATCTGAACCTTATAAGATGATAAGATATGTATCTGGATACATGGGAAACAAAACAGTTGTCCCTCCACATTCAAAGGATGTTTGTTTGTCCACTAAAAACATCATTTAACAAGAGTGTGTTTGACTTAAATTTACACCAGGTTGTACCTGTTATCATCCATGTCAGGAAAAATTACACAGGGAAACATATAAAGATGAGAAAACAAACAGGTAATAATAATAATAATGTTCCACTGAGATTTTTTTATTATTACTTTTTATTAATTTTCCACAACACACAGATACATATGGCTGCTTTCCAAAAGTATGTTCTATAAAGGTACATTTTCCCCCAATTCAGAACAACAGATGTCCAATTTTCTTAAAAAGGGAATGCTTTTTTAAAGCTAATGGAAGAAGGGGAAGCTGAAGATGTGGTTTATAAAACATGATGAAGGGTGTGAAAGAGGGAGAGAGCAGGAAGAGACAGAGGGATGATGGACAAATGAGTATCTTAGCAGATAAATAAATACAGTGGGGGTGGAGTGGCTCAGTGGTTAAGACCCTACCTCGTGTACCAAAGACATCATGGTCGCAAGTTTGATTCCACCCCTGGCTAATTGTACTTGATTCCATTGTAAGTCGCTTTGGATAAAAGCGTCTGCTAAATGACATGTAATGTAATGTAATGTAAATATGTGTATCAGCGAGAACCACACACATACTCTTTTTCCGTTCATTTTTTACATAATAAAGACCAAATGAAGTGTGTTTATTTCATTTCTGGCTTTTCACAGGTTGACGTGAACATCTGGCAATTTGTGGTCCAATGGCGCCATCTGCTGGACATAAGAAAAACCTAAGAAGAATCTAAATAGATCCATGTTGGTCAGATGGTCAGCTCGTCAACAAGCTCTGCAGAAGCCTGGCAATGAGCTGTTCATCTGAATCAGGTGTGTTGGAACAGGGCAACATCTAAAACATGCAGGGAACTGTTCCCTGAGGACAGGATTGGGAAACACTGCTTTAATACAGCGATTCCCAATCCTGGTCCGCAGGGACCCTTTACCTTGCCATGTTTTAGATGTTGCCCTGATCCAACACACCTGATTGAGATGAACAGCTCGTTACCACTCAAACAGCCCTACTTTGTGATTGGTTGGCCATTCGCCGGTATTCAACTTCCTTATAAAAGCTACTTCCGTTTTTCAATCGCGCCACTAGCGCAGCAGAGTAGATGGGGACGTAAGTTTTACTTTACTTTTGTATCGACTTTACCGTTTCGACACTGACGAACAAACACAAACAAACAGCTGCTTTCCAGTCACTGCTGCTTTCCAGTCACTGCTCTTTTAAATAACACACTCACACTCGCTGGTTTACATCTCATTCTCTGTTTGTGTTTAATCTGTTTGCTGCAACAGGTGTCCCTATTTACAAACCTGCAGCAAAACGCGGACTGGCCATCGTTGACTGAATGGACTGGATTTGGTTGGTCCCGGCGTGAGTACAAGAGAAACCCATTTGTTTAAAAGATACATCGAACGCATTTAATGCTTATATTTAAACTAAGGGGGACATTTTGTTTGGAATGATCAAATAAAACCCGAAGTGGAGTTTACAAGTTTGACTGTACTGGTACGACTGAAAGGCTGAAAAGTGCTTGCGTGTAGTCTAAACGGGCTCGGTGTTCAGGTCGATGACTGGTCATTCTGAAACCTTTGGTGTAATGGTGTGCTTTTCTTTTTTTTTAATTACAGAATCAAGACCCAACAAGATTTTTACCTCCTATGTGGTGCTTGACAAATGTCCATAAAGCAAAAGGGAATAGCTCCACTCTTTGTCACTCAAAGCTGCTTTACACTACAATTTTTGCCATTCACTCACATTTATATAGCCCATTTACCTGTTCACATGCCAAGGACTAGTGGTGCTTGGTAAAATAAAATGGCATTAAAAAAATCCTTGTATAAAATGGACAAATCATTTAAAGGTTTTGGGTTTCAAGTTGCAGACTGGTGTTTCATTCCATAACATTTGGTATGGTGACGTGCTGTAGGGTGTTTATTTAAAAATAATCTTACTTATGTTTTGTTTTGAAGCATTTGTTACAGTGTGCTGCGGCTTTGGTTTCCAGTGTCACAATGCATTATGGTTAAAACATTTACGCCACTTGACTAAAATGCTATGAGGGAGACACTCACATCTGGTACCTCTAAAACAAACTGCCATGGCCTCGGGTTGGTGACTGTGGCATTTCAGTTTGTAATTTTTGTGAGATTGTTTTTCTACTGTTTTATTATTATTTTATTATCATTTTTTTAAAGAAAACATGTCTACCATGGAATCAAGGATCAACATGGCTTTGATCTCCAAGTAGTGCTGGTTAAACTTAGCAAAAAACAAACCAACTTCTAGAAAATGGCTGAAACCTAAGTCACTGAGTAAAATTGTTCAATGATCTAAATGGGCTCAGGTTTGGGTCAGGTGACTGGTTTCGTAATATTTGGGATGTGTGGTTTTATTGTTTGCCCTGTTGTATAAAGTTAAATCTTTACTTGAATGAAGGGTGCATGGCTTTGATATCAAGTAGTGCTTGACAAATTTCCAAGAAAAAAACTTATTTTGGAGACTTGGATGGTATTCTTAAAACAAACTATTTAATAAAAAAAACATGACTGAAACAAACCAAAAATAATCTTTATGTAATGTTGCAAAAGGTTTAATTTTGTAACTTTTGGGATGCTAAACCCCATGTCTATACTTTTAGAACCATAAAAAGCCAAATGGCTGCAAACTCTGGGTCCTCCACAAGTAGATAAATCATCTGAATGGCTTCAGGTTTTACATTGGTGGCAGTTGTTTCAGTTGGTATGGTAGTTTTTGTTTTTTTAATCCGGTGTGTTCAAAATGTTTAAGTGCAGATTTTGTGCAGTGCTTATCACACTTAAAACAAACATTTATCCTTAAATGCCAGGAGGCTAATACTTGTAAAACACACGTATTTTCATTTTGCAACATTCGGGATGCTGTTGTGCTGCTCCACGTGAGACAAACTGAAGAAAAAGACCTGTGACACAAATAAACCAAACCCATGTCCATATTTCTGGAACCCATGGAAAGCAAAATGACTGCAAACTCTGGGTCCTTGACTTAAGTGGATCATTCAAGTGGCTGGTGGCAGTTGTTTCAGGTACGTTACTGTGTGATATTTAATATTTATATATTTAATAGTTGGGATGGTGATGTTCTGACCCATTTGGGACCAAGCATATTTATTTAAAGTTAAAATGATACAAATAATACTGCTAATGAAATAACTGCAACTTAAGTTGAAACCCTTATGGGATTAAACTGGGGAAAATTTTTATTTTACCAGTAGAAGTAACGTATGTTTGTTTAAACAGGACCTGACAAGAAGCTTATTCAAAACTCTGGATTGTCCTGTGTCCAATGATGAGACTTAGAAGATATTGGAGTTGAAAATTCACTGCAAATGGAGGATTACACGCACATCAGTGGACCCAGTGTGGATGGATAAAGAAGCCCCATCTTTCAAAAAGCAAAGATGCTGTCCCAGGTTTAAGGTAGGTGACTGATGTTTCATTGTGTAATCTTTGTGGTCTGCTTTTTTTCTACTCTAATCCAGAATGAAGACCCAACATGGTTTTGACCTCAAGGCAGTGCTTGACAGTCTACTAGGACTACTCCAAAAAACTCTGCATGGACTTTCATCATATGGATATTTACCAATCTTGCATTATTGTCTGCTCATTGTGATTACTGTACTTTTGTTTGTTGAAATGTGCTCTAACAAAGGTTTACAAACCCTATTCTACTCCAGAATCACTAAACTTCAACATGGCAATGAATGATGGATTTCCTGGACAATTTCACAACACTGACCATCAAAACAACGCCTCTGAATTGCTGGCTTATGAGGAGCTGAAATCTTTCTGAACAGAAGTGCAATGATGCACAGTTTCTACTCTGAGAAGATGTTGGAGTTGAAATTTCACTGCAAATGAAGGAGTGCACACACATCAGTGGACCCAGTCTACTCTTGGCCAGTGTGCATGGATAAAGAAGCCTGATCTTTTTTTAAAAAAAAAGCAAATATGCTTGGTCACAATAATGTCCTGTTGGGCTTAAGGTAGGTGACTGTGATGTTTCATGTTATAACCATTGTCATCTGCTTTTTTCTTTCTAATCTAATCCAGAACCAAGACCCAACATCATTTTAACCACAAGGCAGTGCTCGACACTCTTCCAGGACAACTGCAAAAAACTCTGCATGGACTTTCATCATATAGATATTTTCAAATTTTGCAATATTGTCTGTTTTTACTAGATGAGTTGAAATGTTTCCTCAGTTGTGATTACTGTACTTTAGTTTGTTGTTCATTGTTGAAATGTGCTCTAACAAAGGTTTACAAACCCTTTTCTACTCCAGAATCACTGGTTCAACATGGTTTGACCTCAAAGCAATGCATGATGGACTTCCTGGTCAATTTCAGAAAACTCCAAACACTGACAGTCAAAAAACGCCTGCATTTTTGGCCCATGAGGAGCAGCTGAAATATTTCTCCACACATAAGTGCGATGGTGCGCAGTTTCTCGTCTGAAAAGATGTTGGAGTTGAAAATTCACAATCAAACAAATGGAGTATGCACACACATCAGTGGACCCAGTCTACTCTTGGCCACTGTGCATGGATAAAGAAGCCTGATCTTTTGAAAATGGCAACGATGCTTGTTCACAAGTCTACGTGAGATGTTGTCCTTGGTTTAAGGTAGGTATCTGATTTTTCATTTTGTAACCATTGTCTGCTTTTTTTTCCCTAATCTAATCCAGAATGAAGACCCAACATGGTTTTGACCTCAAGGCAGTGCTTGACAGACTTCTAGAACAACTCCAAAAAACTGCATGGACTTTCATCATATGGATATTTACCAATCATTATTGTCTGTTCATTGTGATTACTGTACTTTTTTGTTTGAAAATGTGCTTTAACAAAGGTTTACAAACCCTATTCTACTCCAGAATCACTAAACTTCAACATGGCAATGAATGATGGATTTCCTGGACAATTTCACAACACTGACCGTCAAAACAACGCCTCTGAATTGCTGGCTTATGAGGAGGAGCTGAAATCTTTCTGAACAGAAGTGCAATGATGCACAGTTTCTACTCTGAGAAGATGTTGGAGTTGAAATTTCACTGCAAATGAAGGAGTACACACACATCAGTGGACCCAGTCTACTCTGGGCCAGTGTGCATGGATAAAGAAGCCTGATCTTTTGAAAATGGCAACGATGCTTGTTCACAAGTCTACGTGAGATGTTGTCCTTGGTTTAAGGTAGGTATCTGATTTTTCATTTTGTAACCATTGTCTGCTTTTTTTTCCCTAATCTAATCCAGAATGAAGACCCAACATGGTTTTGACCTCAAGGCAGTGCTTGACAGACTTCTAGAACAACTCCAAAAAACTGCATGGACTTTCATCATATGGATATTTACCAATCATTATTGTCTGTTCATTGTGATTACTGTACTTTTTTGTTTGAAAATGTGCTTTAACAAAGGTTTACAAACCCTATTCTACTCCAGAATCACTAAACTTCAACATGGCAATGAATGATGGATTTCCTGGACAATTTCAGAACATTGACCGTCAAAACAACGCCTCTGAATTGCTGGCTTATGAGGAGCTGACATTTTTCTCAACAGAAATGCAATGATGCAGTTTCTCGTCAGAAGATGTTGGCGTTGAAAATTCACAACAAATGGAGTACACACATCAGTGGACCCAGTCTACTCTGGGCCAGTGTGCATGGATAAAGAAGCCTGATCTTTTTTTAAAAAAAAAGCTAATATGCTTGGTCACAATAATGTCCTGCTGGGTTTAAGGTAGGTGACTGTGACGTTTCATGTTGTAACCATTGTCATCTGCTTTTTTCTTTCTAATCTAATCCAGAACCAAGACCCAACATCATTTTAACCACAAGGCAGTGCTCGACACTCTTCCAGGACAACTGCAAAAAACTCTGCATGGACTTTCATCATATAGATATTTACAAATTTTGCAATATTGTCTGTTTTTACTAGATGAGTTGAAATGTTTCCTCTCAATTGTGATTACTGTACTTTAGTTTGTTGTTCATTGTTGAAATGTGTTCTAACAAAGGTTTACAAACCCTTTTCTACTCCAGAATCACTGGTTCAACATGGTTTGACCTCAAAGCAATGCATGATGGACTTCCTGGTCAATTTCAGAAAACTCCAAACACTGACAGTCAAAAAAACACCTGAATTTTTGGCCCATGAGGAGGAGCTGAAATATTTCTCCACACAAGTGCGATGGTGCACAGTTTCTCGTCTGAAAAGATGTCGGAGTTGAAAATTCACAATCAAACAAATGGAGTATGCACACATCAGTGGACCCAGTCTACTCTTGGCCACTGTGCATGGATAAAGAAGCCTGATCTTTTGAAAACGGCAACGATGCTTGTTCACAAGTCTACGTGAGATACTGTCCTTGGTTTAAGGTAGGTATCTGATTTTTCATTTTGTAACCATTGTCTGCTTTTTTTTTTTCCTTATCTAATCCAGAATCGAGACCCAACATGGTTTAGACCTCAAGGCAGTGCTTGACAGACTTCTAGAACAACTCCAAAAAACTCTGCATGGACTTTCATCATATGGATATTTACCAATCTTGCATTATTGTCTGTTCATTGTGATTACTGTACTTTTTTGTTTGAAAATGTGCTCTAACAAAGGTTTACAAACCCTGTTCTACTCCAGAATCACTAAACTTCAACATGGCAATGAATGATGGATTTCCTGGACAATTTCAGAACATTGACCGTCAAAACAACGCCTCTGAACTGCTGGCTTATGAGGAGGAGCTGAAATCTTTCTGAACAGAAGTGCAATGATGCACAGTTTCTACTCTGAGAAGACCGGAGCTGACCTTTTTCTCAACAGAAATGCAATGATGCACAGTTTCTCGTCAGAAGATGTTGGCGTTGAAAATTCACAACAAATGGAGTACACACATCAGTGCCCCAGTCTACTCTTGGCCACTGTGCCAAGTAAACAAGCTTGGTCACAATTCTGTGTGATGCTGTCTTGGGTTTAAGGTAGGTGACTGATGTTTCATTTTGTAACCATTGTCTGCTTTTTTAACTAATCTAATCCAGAACCAAGACCCAACATAATTTTAACCACAAGGCAGTGCTCAACAGTCTTCCAGGACAACTCCAAAAAACTGCATGGACTTTCATCATATGGGTATTTACAAATCTTGCATTATTGTCCATCTTTACTAGATGGGTTGAAATGCTTCCTCTTCATTGTGATTACTGTACTTCAGTTTGTTCATTGTTGGAAGAAATGTGCTGTAACGTAGGTTTACAAACCCTATTCTACTCCAGAATCACTAAACTTCAACACGGTTTGACCTCAATGCAATGCATGATGGACTTCCTGGTCAATTTCAGAGAACTCCAAACACTGACATTCAAAACACCTGATTTTCTGGCCCATGAGGAGGAGCTGAAAATGGCTAAAAAACAAGTTCTTGTTAAATGGGTTTCAAGTTGATAACATTTGGTGTGGTGATGTGTGGGATTTTGTTTCCAGTGTCAAAATGCACTATGGTTAAAACATTTATTCCACTTGTCTAAAATGCTGTGAGGGAGACACTCACATCTGGTACCGCTAAAACAAACTGCCACGCTCTCGGGTTAGTGACTGTGGCGTTTGAGTTCGTAATATGTGTGAGATTGTTTTTCTGCTGTTTAAATTTTTTTTTTAAACATCTACTGTGGAATCAAGGATCAACATGGCTTCGATCTCCAAGTAGTGCTGGTTAAACTTAGCAAAAAACAAACCAACTTTTTGAAAATGGCTGAAACCTAAGTCATTGAGTAAAACTGTTCAATCATCTAAACAGGCTCAGGTTTGGGTCAGGTGACTGGTTTTGTATTTGAGATGTATGGTTTTATTGTTTCCCCTGTTGTACAAAAAAGTAAAATCTTTTCTTGAATGAAGGGCGCATGGCTTTGATATCAAGTAGTGCTTGACAAATCTCCAAGAAAGAATCTTATTTTGGAGACTTGGATGGTACTCTTAATACAAACTAAATATATATTTAAAAAAACATGACTGAAACCAAAAAAAAAATCCTTATGTAATGTTACAAAAGATTTAATTTTGTAACATTTGGGATGCTAAACCCCATGTCTGTACTTTTAGAACTATAAAAAGCCAAATGGCTGCAAACTCTGGGTCCTCGACAAGTAGATAAATCATCTGAATGGCTTCAGGTTTTACATTGGTTGCAGTTGTTTCAGTTGGTATGGTAGTGTTTGTTTTGGGTTTTTTTTTTTTAAATCCGGTGTTCAAAATGTTGAAGCGCAGATTTTGTGCAGTGCTCATCACACTTCTTAAAACAAATTCATCCTAAATGGCAGGAGGCTAATACTTGTAATACACAGGTATTTTCATTTTGTAATATGTCCATATTTCTGGAACCCATGGAAAGCAAAATGACTGCAAACTCTGGGTCCTTGACTTAAGTGGATCATTCAAGTGGCTGGTGGCAGTTGTTTCAGGTACGTTACTGTGTGATATTTAATATTTATATATTTAATAGTTGGGATGGTGATGTTCTGCTAATGAAATAACTGCAACTTAAGTTGAAACCCTTATGGGATTAAACTGGGAAAAAAAAATTTATTTTACCAGTAGAAGTAACGTATGTTTGTTTAAACAGGACCTGACAAGAAGCTTATTCAAAACCCTGGATTGTCCTGTGTCCAATGATGAGTCTTAGAAAGATATTGGAGTTGAAAATTCACTGCAAATGGAGGATTACACGCACATCAGTGGACCCAGTGTGGATGGATAAAGAAGCCTGATCTTTCAAAAAGCAAAGATGCTGTCCCGGGTTTAAGGTAGGTGACTGATGTTTCATTGTGTAACTGTTGTGGTCTGCTTTTTTTTTCTACTCTAATCCAGAATGAAGACCCAACATGGTTTTGACCTCAAGGCAGTGCTTGACAGTCTTCTAGGACAACTCCAAAAAGCTCTGCATGGACTTTCATCATATGGATATTTACCAATCTTGCATTATTGTCTCCTCATTGTGATTACTGTACTTTTGTTTGTTGAAATGTGCTCTAACAAAGCTTTACAAACCCTTTTCTACTCCAGAATCACTAAAGTTCAACATGGTTTGACCTCAAGGCAATGCATGATGGACTCCCTGGTCTATTTCAGAAAACTCCAAACACTGACAGTCAAAAAATACAACTGAAAACTTCCCTGAAAGAAAATGGGTGCAAAGATTTGCAGCAGGTTGTCTTGGAAACTTGTTGTAGTCAAATGTTCACAGCAAATGGAGTTCAAGGTGGACACATTCTACTCTTGGCTAATCAGGATTGAGTGAGATGCAAGGATCTTTGAAAGGATTCATTTTCATAACTGCGATGGAGGATTGGAGTACCTGAATAAACTCAAAATGGATATTTGGTTCAAAGGTCTATTTCTGGCAACATCTGGAAATATCAGCTCTCAGGATGACTGCACTTATCAAAAAATGCTAATATTTATGACCTTAAGGCAAATGCTTAAACATTCTGGACAACTTCAAAGAGGAGGAGCTTGATACTTAACACGCGGAGTGCAACGATGCATAGTTGTCTGTGGATACAAGAAGTTCAACTCATGATTGAGCAAACGGATATGCTTATTCCTAACTCTGTGACAAGATGGGAGCAGTGGATTAAATACCTGAATAATTCTACTCTCACACATGGATGAAATTGGTTCAAAGGTCCATTTCTGGCAACATCTGGAAATGTTGATTCTAAAGAGGATTCCACTTCCCCCAATAAGGCCATTGAAACTAAAAATGGAGACACTGTAAACATTCATGGATACCAATCCCCAAAACTGTTTCAGGGAGGTCACTGTGGTGTTTCATTTTGCAACCAGCAGGTTTTTGTTTTTTTTTGTCATTATCAAATGTGCTATAACACAAAATGTTTGACAAACTTCATGAACACCAACACAAAGTTCAGTCACACTAACATTTTAAATCAAGCGGCCATGTCACAAGAGTTTGCACAACTGTGCAAACAGTCACACTACAAAGTTGCTGCCACGGCAACACAAAATATTACACAAAACGAACAAACTACCACTTCCACAAGCAAAATGTATAGAACCATCAAGTGCAAACGTCACAAAAACCACACCTGCGCTGATGTCTCGACAACACAAACGGTAGCGTAGTTGTCCAACACAAAGCTTGCTTACCCCGACTAGTGTTTGCGCAACTGTGCAAACACAATCACACTACAAAGTTGCTCCTATGGCAACACAAAGTGTTACACAGAATGAAGATGTATTTACATCAACAATTCATGCATCACAACATTCACCCACTCAGATCAAAGACCTCAGTATACAATGATGTAAATAAACAGTGAGTGTAGTTCGCGTTCCCAACTGCATTTCTCTGGAAATGCATGTTTGTTTGTTTGTCTGTTTGTCATTGTCTGCGTCCTTAATGTTGTAAACCTCATCTCTGTCTCCCTGAACCCCCCTCCCCCTTTTCCGGTCGGTGGCCTCTCATTGTTAAAAAAAACAAAACAAAGTACAGTGATGAGATATACACCAGACTCATCCTGTGTAGAGCAAATCTGTCCGACACTATGAGGCTTACAGTCAGTCCGACTGTTTGCCTAAGTTGCTGGACAGGACAGATCCAATCCTCAATACTTTGTCCTGTTTGTGTGGCAAGGAGAGGAAAGGAGGAGAGGAAAGGTCTTGAGCCGCATCACCTTCTGCAGGATGGAGACAAAGTAAGTTTGTTCATTTTCACGGTTTGATTTGCTAAGGTTCCGTTTCTCATCTGTTCACAGAAAACAGCGTGAACAGATGAGATGGACTGGATTTGTTTTACCTGAGTGAGTAGATGGTCTTTCTTTCTTCCCCATCTTTCAGTTTGTTTTATTTTTTCATCCCCTCTTATTATTCTTTCCTTCTTGCCATCCATTTTTTCATCCCTCTCCTTTCTTTCAGTCCCGTCTTTCCATTGCTTTAATTCTGTCATCTCTGTCATTCCTTTTTTCTTTCCCTCATCCCTTTGTTTCTGTCTTCAGTCCCCTCTTGTTTGTTCTGTCTTTCCTTTTTTCATCCCTCTTTCTTTCCTTCTCTTCTATCCTTTATTGCTTTTCTTTCTTTCTGTCAATACAAAGAGAAAATATCAGAATAAAATAAAAAATATTGTAGTGTATGAATGTAATTGCATAGACTGTGGTTAAATAAGACAGAAGGAATATAGCTGTTGGAATGCAATAAAATGAACAAACACTGAATATGTTGTTCAGTTGTGTACTTTGAAAAGTAACAATAACTTTATTCATATCAAGTGCTTTCACAGACCAGATGTAGTTGTTAGTCAAATTCTGCCAACAAACACTCCTAAATTTCACATACTGGCCCTTTAACATTCACATTTTAAACTGAAGTTAATATTTTAACATACTTTAATCTAAAGTAGAGTTTCTGTTTGGATTTTCAGCTGTAACAGAAGAATCTGAAACAGAGTTGTGTATGATTTTCCTCACACAAGTGTTAGTGTTATAATGCAACCAGTAGGTGGCGCCATAGCATAAGTCTCAGTAACTGTGAATTTTGACTTTTTTTTTCCCTTGCATTAATAGAAAACAAGGTATAATTGGCTGATTGACATTTAACCCTACATTTAATTTTATTTACACTACGCACAAGTATCGTATCGAGTGGCTTTCCTTCTTTAAAGGACCAGTGTGAAGATTTTATCACCCTCACTTGGACAGCTCTCATTGGTTGTTGGGTGAAATGGAAAATAGTTTGATCGTTCTTTTGAATCATGAACGTCTTGTAAACACGATGCAATCATTTGAAAGACCAATAAGTGAGTTGTTCAAATTGTTACGTATAGCTTTCTTTGTATTGCTTTGCATGCAAAGTGCTAGAAGAATAATCTGAGTTTAAATTACTTTTCCTACTGATTTTCACTCTTATCCTCTTAAGGCCTTAGTCTTTATACTTCACATGTAACAAATTTCTTTTATGCTCTGTTTTTTACTGACTTTAAGGATTTTATTTTTACACTTTATATTGATTTCTTTCAATTCTGTCTCTGTATTGATTTTGAATCTGCCTTTGTGTAAGAATGTTAAATAAATAAAAAACTTAAATTAACCTGGTCACGGTAATTTATATTAAGTCAGTCCCACAGTGTTCCAGATGAATTATCTACTGAACGAATGTGTAATAGTTTACTAATGAGATTAGACTGAATTGAGAGTATCAAATTGTAAATGATATCATTTACAATCATAATGCATTAGTTACCATTTTGTTAGTGATAAGACAATATTTGTGTTTTGGTTTTTTACCACCAGTTTTCAAAGCAGCAAATCTCCAGAAACACAGATGTGTATACAGGCACTCTAATGTTACCACAGCTTGTAACGTTTACAACCAAGAGGAGTGTGAACACACCATCTAAAAAACATTTTCACACCCTGTCTGACAAACGGTCACTTTGCAGCCACACAGACGTCAGAACGAGTCGATGCTCTCTATCATAGATGGTGTCTTTATTTCATCAAATCCCATGTAACTCCTTTTTAGATCCATGTGGAATGAACAAGGCTAAATTACTCACTCCTTTGGAGTCTGATGTGTTAACTTGAAAGAATTTATTTGAAAATACTTGGCAAAAGAGAACAGAGGCAACATCAAGACAGGCATGTTCACGGCCTGACGCTACCTGCAATTCTGAAGATCAGTCTTCAAGATGACGCATCTAATGACCTTCAATGTATTTTATTAGAAGCAGGGAGACGCAAACTCTCCTTGGAATAATCGTCTGTTGCCGCCAACATTATCAGATGTTTTGGTTTACATCAGACTGTGATTGGCTTCTTACTGGCAATGAATGAACACAAAAGCTTTTACATGTCCTAATAACTGGACTTTCAATTACAGCAATTGCTCTATTTTAATACACATTTAATAATGCTAACAACAAATGAACACAAAAGTTTTGACATGTCCTAATAATAACTGGACTTTCAATTGCAGCGATGGCTCTATGTTAATAATACACAATTAATAATGCTAATAACGGACCTAGAATTACAAATTTCCCCTCATGCATTTAATGAAACTGACCAGTTAAACAACAACAAACCAGGTTTCAGGTGTACGAGGTGTTTGCCACATGTCGGAGGACGTGCATGTCAACCAGAATCAAAATGTCACAAACCTGATTATATTTAAAACTGATCTAAAGATGATTCAATATATAATGTGTGTTTTGAGTAAAAGAAACCAGTGGCAGGTGCTGTTCAATATCTGAAAAATGTAGCGACTCTAAACAAATGAAATTATAAAAAATAAGCCTCCATATAAAACACAATAAAATGTATAAATAATGAAGCTGCAGCACAAAACACTAGGTATGAAAGGCTTTCCTTGGTGTATCACGGCAGAAAGGGAAGAGTTAATGTGGGAGACACACCCTTATAAACAGGTGCAACCTCAAAAACTACAATGACTGATTGGAATATTTGAAATAACTGGGTGTGAGCTGTTTGAGGGGATGGAAGTGGCTCTTTTATATACCTTTTATTGGGGTTTACCAAAAATATGGGATACTGTTTCATAATTATTAAATGCTAGTTATATTTATAATAACACCACAATTATGTGAGACAAGTCATTTTTATTTATTTTATTGTGACATGATATTCTTTACCAAATCAAACATTATCGGAATTTCTGTGAACTATTGTTATGAATCGTCATTAACGTGATATCACATTTTACCATGATCGCCCACCCCAGTGAACATTTTTGGGGCTTTTTGTTCACAAAGTTTTTCCACTTGACTTTCCCCTCCTGACCAGACTTGATGCTCATTGACCCCCAGGTGAGTTTGACACCCTTGTGTCTATATACACAAGGTATCTCATGGTATAAGGACTCAAACTATTCCGCACCTTTACACCTTGCCCCATGTGACTCTTATCAGCAGTCACATGACTACCATATGACAATGAGTCATAGTGACTTTTGTAAATGACCCAGAAATATCTGGGACTCTCCATCAGTCAGTAGGACTGAAACCTCCTGAATGACAGCTTTTAAAAGTCTCCTCAGCTCTGCTCACACAGTCTAGACGGGGGGTTTCATTTTGACCTGATAAGGCTCAGGAGCAAATGCCGCAGCTTAAGTCCCTTCATTACCTGTGGCCATTCTTTAAATTATTATTTTATGTATTTAAAATTGTGGAAGTTTTTAACTTGGGTATACTCAACAAATGAATGAGAGATGAAAAATAAATACATTTGATTATATTTGTATAATCGCCGGTCTCTTTGGGCTATTTAATCTGTGCGTGATGCAACATCCTCTGTCCTTAGACAATCTTGTAAGGGAACAACGGAAACAAAAACCCTTTAACAGGGAAATGCAACTATTTTATATCATGGGGAGTTGAATGTGTCACGTTTCTTTAAAATAAAACAATGAAAGATGTCATTCTTTGGTATATATGTGTGTATGTACGTATATATGCATATATTATATGTGTATATGTATATAAATACATATGTGTATAAGCAGATACACAGGGATAGATAGATAGATCATGATGTAATAATGGCAAAATAGTTGTATTAATGTTTACTGTGTCACACTAAAGGCCATTTCCAAATTTCAGAAAGGAGAAATGTCCCCAAAGGATCATGAAGATCCATCCATACAATGTCCAGTCAGAGACTTCGTCATCTGCAGTAAACATGACTCATGTAACTGTTTTAGACATTCTCTGCCTGGGAATGTGTTCATGTGCAAAGTTCATAAAACAATAAAATAACTTCACAGTGAAGAGCTGGAGAGAAAATAAAAGCTTCTGGGCGAGGATGAACAAAGTTTTTAAGAATGACTGGCGTGAATGGGGAATTTGCGGTGACGGGGTGAAATGCCCTGATTGTGACGTTCAGGGGGCGTGATGCGTGGAAGTGGAAATCCTGCAAACTGCCGTTGGGGAAGTTAATTTAATTAATTATAAAAAATATAATTAAGTTATTTTAGCAATATACTGGCTAGTATTTTAAAGTGAACTTTGTTGTGGATGTTTTAAATGATATTTTTTTTGTGTGTTTATTTTATTTATTCAAATTCAGGTGATACTGTTTCCAAAGTACATATACATATTATAATATCATGGTGCTGTAATACATTTAAAATGTTTAAGATGGTTAGCAATCATAAACTATAATTAATTACTACAATATAATTGTCATAATTTTAAACTACTTTTGATGTAGATAGTATAAGAGTGTTTCATAGTTAGCCTGCGCAACTTTTAGGAAATAAACATGACCTTTAAGCATAATGCACACATGGTAGGAATAATGTTATTTATATGTATTTGTGTATTATAATAATTTGTTAATCACGTCTTTTAATTGAGAGTTTAAATTTACTGCGGTCATGAACACAACACGGTAGTAACATGTTCATAGAAAAACACCGAGTTTAGCCTTTAGATTAAGTTAATTATGTTTCTCCTACGCTCTACCTTTTGTGTCAAACAATTAAATCAACCTTTGTCCCTCTCTATTTTAGGAGGAATTATTACTTAATTCTGTGAGAAGTCCACAATGACAAGTTTGAGGTAGGAACTTTTTTTCCCCTTCAGCAAGGCTAATTTTCGAAACTGAAAGAAAAATATCTGTCATTTTAACAATAATAGATATGCTGTAAAAAGAAATATGCTGTGGACCATAAAAACAATACATCTCATGTCTTTTTCAGAGAGTTGGCATTTACGACTGCCGTGAATGCAACACCACTTGTTTAGTAGTTAGTGAAAGACACCTTCAAGGTTTTCTAGTTTATTATGTTGATGTACTAACTTACTAACATTTGTGGCAACGCTGTAATACCTTTTACTAACTTATTTTGAAAGGGTCTTTATTGTGCAGGTGTTTTTCTGCTTATTTTAAGTGTGACACTTGGTTCCGGTTGGTTTGTTTTGTTTGTTTTTTTCACCTCAAAGGCCAATTTACGAAACTCCCAAAAAAGACTCCCATTTGGTCAATGGAACGATTAATGACATGGCTAATAAGAAACACACGTATTTACGGGTCTCTTTCTCGGAAGAGTTCGAGTTTACCATGGTCGTGAAGGCAACACGAGTGTCTCAGGTTGTTGAAACCGTGTTTAACCGTGTAGTTAAAGTTTAATATGATTCTGTATTCTCTACATTTAGTGCCAACATACTGTAAAAACTACTTTGCCCCCGAATGAAGGACGCAGATGAGTGTTTTGAGAGCAGACAGGCAGGCTTTGGTTTGACGACGCTCAAAAAAGTACGTGGGGAAGTTCCCTAGGAAATCCCCCACGATTGTGCGTGCGGGGATATTACACACGACACAGATGAGCCACTTCTTCGACAAAGCCGACATCCTCGGTCGGACCAGGACAAGCAGCAGAAGACAATTCAAATGTTGTATCATTAAAAGCAAACCTCTAAAACTCAAACACAAAACCAACCGAGTCTGCGATGGATCACGTCAGTGTGAATGCGGACAGTCACGACTCGCTCAGGGACAAATCGCGGAGTTACAGCACACTGAACACTCTGTATCACGAGACTCAGCAGGAGATCGAGCTTCTCAACAAGCAGATCCACGTGAAGGACAACATCATCGCGGATTTGAAAGCCAGACTGGGGAGATACGAGAGCATCTACATGACGGTGGGAGAGAAGGAGTCGGTCGTGATCGGGCCCTCCAAGTCTCTGCTGGAGAGTTTGTGTAAGGAGATCTGCAAGCTGAAGCAGAAGAGGAACGACCTGGAGTTCAAAACATCAAGACAAGAGGAGGTAAAGTCTGTCAAAACGCATGAGTGTATATGAGTCAAAGGTCGTAAAACTAGTATACAGTAGCTAGGAATGGGATGATATGCAGTTTATATCGTGCATCGCGATAAAAAAGCAGTTTATTGTGGTGAATGTGTCTTCTCTGGATAATTGTCAATGTAGAGAAATTATAAATTGCACCTCAATGCTGTCTAACTCGCCAACATACAGGCCTAGGGATTTATTTTGAAGTGTCTCTAGGTATATTTTATTCATGTATTTTTCTTGTTTCCGCTTTAAAAGTGCAACACACGGTAATGTGTTGTTGACAAAACACATCTTTTGTAATTAGTTACATCTGTTATCCATGCGTAAATGAGAAAATGCTATGGATATGAGCTAAATGAATGTTGACTAAGGACAGAATGGTCCACCCCTAGAAGAGTTTTTCCATTTTCGCAACTATATCATGTGACAGTTCATCTATGTCCTTTGTAGCGAGCTTTCAGAAAGCTGATGATAGTAACCAAGTGAAGGAAAGAGTGTGGACAGATGGCACCACCCCCTTTTTTTCCATTTAAGAATCAGTATGTATGTATATATGTTAAAGCACATTTGTACTATTGTGAATCATAATTGTTTTGGTCAGGAAATGTTCATCTCGTGTGTGTTAGTGGTACAGGTCAGTCCAGTGTTTACCAAACACCCTTAGCATGGACTATTGTCTTGAACTGTTGTTCCTTGTTGCACTGACTGAAACACACAGGTGTTGTTTGAGGGAAGGAAGGATCTTTTAGAATAGAGCTGCAAACTGAAATCTGAAAATGTATGTGTCTAAAAAAAAGTTGATCTCCCCGTCTTCCCTCCAGGAGATCCAGGCACTGAACGTGAAGCTCAGAGAGAAGGAACTGGAGCTGGAGAGCGTCAGGTGTCAGCCAGACCACGAGAAGGACCAGGAGATTCAGAGGCTGCGGTCGGCCTTGGAGGAGAGGGAGCGATCAGAGGCCACCAGAGCCGTGCTCTGCAGCTCTCTGGCAGAAGAGGCTGACCAGCTGCGCGGCCAGCTCGGCGCAACCGTGAAGGTGTGCCAGGAGCTGCTGGCAAGGCTGGAGAAAGAGAAGAAGGGGGAAGGAGAAGTGGAGATGGCCCAACAGCGAAAGGTGTGTGTGATGCCTCGTCTTCGTTTAGCTTTTGTGGCGGGATTAGTGCATTATTTCCCCATATGGAGGGCTCTACTGTAACTTCTCTTTAATCATTTCTACAGACAGCAGAGTCACCAGACATGAGTGGTGTTAACGCTCAAATCCTTCAACTTCAGGAGGAGAATAAACAGCTGAAGCAGCGAGTGACATATGTGAGTTTCCAAAGTTATGCTCAATGTGAATGTAGCGACAGTTTTCCTATAAAAGGTCGCTAAGAGGCTTAGGTGGGCTCCAGGCAGTTACGCGTCATTCAAATGAATCCAAGTCCAGTGATGTTTATTGTTTGACGATTTATTCTTGGTTATTTGACGATTTGACGGTAAACAGAAAATATAAATCAGGAACGCCACTAACCCCCTTTCTCTCTTACCCACCGCCGATCCGAGTGCCCAGGTGTATAGATTAAACCACACCCATGTGTCAATCAAAAAACGGAAGTGACATGACCAAAAAACAGTATGAGTGACCTTTCAAAATAAACAATAAACAAACAGACCAAATATGCATTTTGGCCCCTACAGTGAATGTATTCAATATAGAACATCGTTCAGATGGTCTGACCTTTAAAATGTCCCCTGTTTAGGTACAAGGTTTAAATTCTCAGTGGCAGAAGTATGACTCGAGCAGGGAGGACTACATAAGAGGTTTATGTCAGAGGCTGAAGGAGAGCACTGGACACGGCTTGACGCCTGGGCTGAGTGCAGTCAGCACCGGGTTGCTTCATCAGGAGATTTCCAGGCTCAATGGCTTACTGGAGCAGAAGATGAGCGAGTGTGCAAGGCTGGGCAGAGAAGTGGAGGACATGAGGAGGGAAGATCAAGAACGAATCCAGACACTGGAACAGCAGGTTGGTGCTATTCTACAGTCAGTGCTCTTAAGTGAAATCCATAAGTGACATAAGTACATCCATAAGTCACTGCACGCATTTATGCTTTCCTTTCTATTTTATTCTTCAGGTACTCATCTACACGGAGGATTTTAAGTCGGAGCGCACTGACAGAGAGCGAGCACAGAGCCAGATCCAAGACCTGAAAGAGCAAATTCATCAGTTAAAACAGCAGCTACACAAACAGGTGAGACAAAAAGACCTCCAGAGACGTGGATGTCTCGCGTCCGTAGAAGTATTCAGTTTCTCTTGTCACGCGTTGTGCTGCTGCATTCCATAACCACGTACATGTCACGCGCTTTTCAGCAGGGAGCTACCAGAGAGAGCAGAGACGTGGTTCCCATGTGTCGTGTGCACATAGGCCACAGGATCTCCTCAAGGCGACACAAGGACAATGCAGAGCATCTATTGAGGACCACGGCTGAGACGCAGCAACAGCCTGTACCTGCAACGGCGGCAGTGGCGGCAGCAGTAAACCCCGTCTGGAGCGAATGCCCAGGTCTGTCAGAGTTACAGTGCCCGCGCTGCCAGGCCAAGTTCAGTGACACGGACACTGCAGAGTACCTGAAACATTGGGAAGAATGTGCCAAACTATAAATGAACACTTGCGTTTTTTTTTTTGTTTTTTTTTATCTTTTGCTGACAGTAAATGAACACTGATGAGCAGCACTACACAGCAGAAAATAACCTGAGGCCAGGTTCAGGGAAGCGTGAATACAATTTAAACAACTGACTCAAGATGTTTGTACATAGGGAAACAAAACTGTCCAACCCACAGTTCCCCTGTCAGGAAAGAGTCCACCGAGCTTTTAACTTAAAAAGAGCGTCAGGTTCTGAGTCCGTGAACGTGGAGGGAAAGAGGATGTTAATGCAATATATCAAATATCATATACCTCAATATGTCAAATTACAATCTTATTGCACTTTCTTGACATTTAGCCAAAAACTAATTGTAGGATTGTACGATTTTAAAGATTTGTGCTGCATAAGCTTATTTTGGAACTAGACACCTAGTTGATAATGTGGTGCTATAATATTAAAATATATATTTTTTGATTCAACTTTACACTTTTATTTTCAGTAAATTATATATTAAGACAAATTTCTAACTATTTATTCTTTCTGCATATATACAAAAATGTAACCCCTTTGATTGGTGCAATGCACTTTTTCCACCCGAGGCACAGGATTTTGTTTTCATGGAAAAAGTTTGGGATAAAATGTTTCATAGTTTACCACACCAAGCGCTTTGGGATCCACTTTTTTGTTTTTTGAAATCATCTATGTAAAGATTGCATACCAACTGAGAGTTTGCTTATTTTTGGATATCATGCAGTCTTCTAAAGCTGGCACATTATTTTTGTAATAAAAGATTACCCACTCTGATTATACGTGCTCATTTTGACTTTTATTACAGCACGGCGTATTTCAATTCTCGCGACAGCCTCGAGCTGAAACCAACCATCGCAGCCAAACCGCGAAAAATGTTGGCACTAACTTTAACTGAGTCTGTGTGTAGGGTCTCGTTGTGTGTCCATCTATGTCACGTGTGTGTGAGTGTGTGTGAGCGTGGTGGAAAACCCCTTCCCAGTGTTGCCTGAATGGGCACGCTGCAGTGTGACAGCCAGATTCCCAGCTGCTGTGAGGCTGAAGCAAACACTGCGGGAGTGCAGGAGTTCAGGTTACACGATCCAACGCACACACACATGTATGTGTACATATACACACTCACACACACAACTAACTGCCTGCAGACAAGTTTGTGATTAAAACACTTCTGCAGTCAGTGGTTGTGCGGTATCATTTTGACACACGGTGCTGTTTGGTGAATCAGATGTCATGGGTTTGGTGTAGTAAGCACAGGAAGCTGGACATCCCCTCTTCGAAAAGGAAGTAGGCAGTTGCAGAGCGTAGAAGAGACGCAGGCAAACAACAGCGGTACAGTGCTTGTGTGCGAATGAGCACATACTCACTCTGCTGCATTGTTTCCTGGTTAAATAAAAGAATCTATCAAATGTGTCTTTGAAAAGAGAGCAGAATAATAAAAGAAAAATAAGGAATCAGTCCGTTTTTCAGCTTTTCACTCGGGATGGAAAGATATAAGATTTTTAATCTTATATATTGCACGTCCTATTAAAGATCACTCACTATAGGTCTGTATTGATTTTCTAGTATCACCATAATGGTGAATATCATCAATATTCAACTGACCTGAAAATGCTGCCAAGCTCACCAACATGTTTATTTTTAAATGCCACAGGGGGAGCCTGCCTTCAGTTAATCAAGGACCTCATGGTTTATAATGAGCTTGTTTAAGATTGTAGTTTTTTTTCCACTTTAAAGGCCCAGGGATCTAAGAATTAGTGACCCCTAGTGTCGAGACTGCAGATGTTTATTATTTAGCTTCCCGCTTCAGAATGTGCAACACACACTTTGGCCTTTGTAAAATAGGGTTCCCGTCTAAACCACAAATAAAAGCTTTATTTAATTGTGATTATACACTTCTACAACTATGTGTATGGTTTAATACTTAAATGTAAAGGTAGGTGTTTTAGAGCCATTTAAAAGCAGAATTTCACAATTAACACCACGACTGGACCAATAATCTGATTACTGATATTATTCCAAAATAAAAATAACACAGAGTATTTTGATTGATATCAACACGACTTGTTCCATTCATACATATTTTCGTGTTTATATGTTACAGAGTGTAGTACAACCATTACTGACTTTATTATCTGATCATGAAGTGGAACTATACTTAAAATACACCATGCTTTAATCAGATTGGTGCCCATTCTGAATATAACCTCATTCAGGATAAGGTAATCGGAAAATGCTGTTTACATGGCAGTGTCTTATTCAGATTGAAGATATGTGACATTTTAATGCCTCATTTAGGAAAACCTCTTAAAAATAATACATACTACTACTGAAAGTAGAATAAAATAAAAGGGTTCAGGGAAATTTGTGAGTGATTTAGTTTCCAAAATGTCACTTACTTAAACACAGCGGCTTTACTCTAATTCATGTGCTCACAAAAGAGTGGGTCAAATTTGGGCTTATAAGGGCAACGTGAATAACTCGTCTTCAAGTCAACCACACACTCTCTGACAGGAGCGTTGACAAAGGCAGTGAGGCGTCTGCTGGGGATTCTCCCCCAGCACACACCTACTTATGAAAGGGTCTATAAATGACTGAACTTCCACAGATGCTCTACCCACCGATCTGAGAGGGGAAAAAAATAGGTCACAAGTTCCCACCTGAGTGTCTGGGAACTTTTTTTTTTTTTTTTCTTATAAGAAACAAAGAATTAATAAGAAAAGTCAAGTGACAGTGGTGGAGCAGTTCCTGTTAGAAAACAGGTTTCAAAACTGCGTCGCTGCTGTGGCAGTCATATACTTCAGCCTGACACTTATCCAAATACAGAATGGATAAATACGGCCTTTAATCTTGTGTGTATCCTACAAGAATGGGAATTTCCCGCCATCGCGAGGGAATTCCCAAAAGAAGCCAACAAGCTTGTATGAAGACTTGGTGCCGTCAACTTGAGCGGATCATTCTGTGCTGGTCGGGGTAGTTGGTATTAATGCTGACATTTTTAAAGAGGAAAAAACAAATCCTTGGTAAGGAAGTCCAAGGGACCGACGATCAAAAACGACTACGAGGCAAAACTGAAGCCAGGAAAGCAGGGGGGGGGAGATTCCATGTTTGAAAATCTATGTGATCCTGAAGTGCTCCAGGCATTTAACGATGAAAAGATGAGCAGTCTGATTACAAGCTGCAAGGCAGCTCTGATCCCTTTTAATAATCCTATTGGCACTCTGTCATTGTCAGAGTGCGCCATTGTCTTTTCCTGCATTTGCCAAATCAACCAAGTTTGTTCTCTTCAAACACACAAAGTTCAACAAAAATGTACGCGACGAGGGGAAAAGGTTGACTCTTATCACTTTACATATCAAAAAAGAAGAAAAAATCTGTGCCATGTTTACGTTTTATTCAGATCGCGGCCTACAGTCACCTCTTAGACATTTCACCCGGTGATTTTGACGTGTCCTAATTTGCTTAAATGCGGTCGATCCAATCTTACATCACTGTCGACGGAGAGCGCGCACGCTTCTACAAGCAGCCAGACTGTCATTCATACCTGAAATTAATTATGAGTCACATCTGCTCTGACGGCCGCAACAAACCATAACCTTTGGTCTTACATGAAGTACATGCACCCGAAGTTGTCTCATTCATCAAATTTGTAAAACTGGTAATTTTTTTAAACGTGAAATCCCTCCCTTTATAAACAGTCTTGGGAAAGGTTTAGAGGAACTTCACTGTGACACACTTCCTCCTCCTCTTCATTATCTATTCAGCAGTGATTAAAACAAACAAATCAATAAAAGCTGCTTTAAAAAGGGCGTTATTGAGAAATGATGCATTACAAATTTAACCTCAGTTTTCTCACCAACATGAACTTTTCTTTCTATTTTCTACTCTACAGCTGAGTATTTGCTTCAAAGCATGGCAGAGAAACATCAAACATCAACCCATCGACATTTAGATAAGCCAAAGCATGACCTCATTTCACACTTACTTCACCAGAACGGGAATGTACTTGATTTCTTAATCGCCGCAATTCAATTTTTGATCGCATGATATGCAACATGAAAAATGCCTGATGTTATTTAGTTGTTTTTCAGGTGGTAAAAACATATCTGACATAACACTGGGACTGAACCTCAGAATCTACATTGCATTCATTTGTAGATTTCCCTGAAGGACGAGGGATGTGGGTCAACCCGCAGCTTTTTTAACCCTTTAACACCTAAGCCTCAAAATGTCCATCTGGACTTTTTGAAAATGTCCTGTGTCTAAGTGCTTTTGCCCATTTTTCCAGAATACATTTGAATATCTGGCAGTTATTTACAAATAAAATGGTGTATTAACAATTGAAAATGAAGAAAACACTGTCGTTGTATGCGAACACCAGATTTTGTGTGTTAAATTTGAAATTTCAACAGTATAACACACATTTAAGAGAATATTTGTTTGAGTCCAAAAAACAGGCCAAAAAATGGAAACTATGCACAGGTATTTTTCCAACTTTGTCCTCCCTGGCTTCGCACGCGTGAAATTACCGTAATAACCACACGTCGGCTTTGACGCGCAGCTTCTCAGCTTTCAGAAACCGCTGGAATTTGCGGTAATGCAAAGTGTCGCCTGCGATACGCTCAGTGTTTCAGGGTTAAAGACGCAGATGTTAGAGCCTCAGAGAACATGATGCACATGCTCATGTTATCTAGATCCATGGTTCTCAAACTGTGGTACGTGTACCACCAGTGGTACTCAAGCTTCCTCTGGTGGTACTTGGAGGAAAATCAACAATACTATTTAAGTACTTGAAAAAGTGCATTAAAAATATAATAAAATAAAAAATTATTTTGGACATACCTGTCCTTTGTACACCTCAAAGTGCGTAAAAAAGTTAGCAGTATTAGCTGTAACTGTTTTAAATTTAAAAATAAAAGTTTGTCACATCAGGTGCATAGTATTGTTTCTCTTTGAAATAACTTAAACATGTCATTTACGACCCACAAAAGTGCCTTTAACAGAACACAAAAGAACCATCAACGCTATCAAACCTAGGTAGGAATCTTTGAGGGACAGTGAAAAGTGTTTTTTCTCAGTGTTTCTGGCTGGGCCACTATAAAGTTGGTCATGGGCCGCATTTGGTCCACGGGCCGCCGTTTGAATATGGTGGTTCTACGTATATTCCAGGTTACGAGATCGGAGTAGAGCTGAGGAATTTTGACCAGAGGTGTGTCGGAAATTAAACAAATAACAAAATTATAACAATGAGTCGCTTTATCTCTCACTTCATCTGTGTCTGAAGTGTATGTGAAGGAAGAGGAGGATGACGACAGGGCAAATGATGCTCGACCTATTTACGCCACTGTATTTTGAGTATTTTTACTTGGTATAAAAAGTTTGAGCCTAGCACAAGGGCCAGAAACAGGAAATTCCAACTGTCCAATGGTGAGGTGAAGTTCGTCATTTACTTCTTTCACACCATGCATAAAGATGAACGTATTAACCGATTGTTTTCTATAGTTGTTTCCAAAATTGAGTGACCTGACAAGTCCAGAAAGCATTATATTTATATATATATATATGTATATATATACACACATATATACGTATATATACATATATACACACATATATATACATATACAGTGTAAGTGTTGATCATAGTTCAGTTAGAAAAATAAAAGTGTCAGTCATTCCCTGAAGTCACAGCTAACCCTGTCAAATAAATTTTGTTGTCTGACCAACAATGACATGCTCAAATATATCGAGTTTTCAATCATAAAAAAAAAAACCTTCATAAGTGACCAGAATCCACAGCTGTGAAGCTTTATCTTTTTACTTAAAATGCAAAAAGGCCTAAGTTATAAATCAAATAGTGAAAAATTTATTTATCATAAGGTGCAAAAGGGGCCCCGGCAACAAAGCAGCTGCTTTTTGTATTCTCATATTACATGGATGGAAATGACAGGAGAGCTTATCTTGCAAGTTTCCCCACAATGTCAAACTGTTGTTCTGAAAATGTGTGTTTTACAACTTCTGCTGCGTGTAGGAAATAAGGTTTGACACAAGACACATAATCCTGCCATACTACTGTATTCCATCTTTCAAAAAAGAAAGACAAGATTTAATATTACTTAACAATATGTTAAAAGTAGCCAGTTTGGCTTCAGTGTTAATACAATATACACTCTATAACAGATTGATAGTGTGAGTATTGTTCTTTTTCAATTTCATTCTGAAAGTACTCTGATACAAGCTGGCTACAGGTCAAAAATCAAGAAAACAAAAACTGTAACTGGTACACTTTTACTCAAGTTTGTTAAACAGAACTTAAAAACCAAAAAAGAACATTTGTCAAGTATTATGCCTTCCTCCTCTCTGTGAATTAAGGTGTTGGTGGGTGGGATCAGGGAGTGGAGACCAGCTGACCAAGCCCATACCCTTGTCAATCATGTGGATGAGATGCTGTGCTAAGAACGGGAAACAATGGTATAGTGAGCCACAATATCTCAAATACAGCTTTTAATTAATTACATTTCTCTTTTTTTCTAGTTTCCATTATCTCTTTTTTTGGGGAAGGGAACCATCCAGACATAGCATCTTTTGACTACAGGTAAGCCAATATAAGAAAATAATTTCAGACCATGGCTTTTTCAGTCAAGTGAAATGCCCGACTCAGGCTAAAAGCACACAAGCACACAAGGAAAGTTAATCAAGTGTAAAGTAGCATTTTTTGTGATTCTTTTTGAGTAATTTCATTTTTCATTTTTGTTTCAGTTTTGCAGGTGGATCAGTCCTAATGGGTCTGTGTAGGAACCACACAGTGACGAGAACAAAGCAAGGCAGCGTGGGTGTGATTTGGGCACAGCAGGAGTGAGCGTCTGGGAGAACAACAGTTGGGTGGAGGTAACGGCGTGGGTGGGAAAGGTGAGGGTTGGTATAGCTGTAAAGGTAGTGATTCCGTCCTCACAAAACACCCCTCAGTGAGCAGCAAACGTAGCCTTCTTCAAACTAAAGTTTGACCAGTTGATGGAAAGTCGTTGACGGGTCTGACGGGCAGAGTCCAAGCAGAACCTGAGGACACACAAAAAAAATCACAAAAAAAATGGTTTAACACTCAAGAGCTGCCGTGTCAGTTTGAAAAAATGATAAAAAGTTAAAGCTTGATTAAAATTGAAGTATTTCAGAATCCTTAGAGACAAGTATGCACATAAAATGACACATGACTTGTTATTTCCAGCTCAGCTTTTTGATGCTTAATGGTATGAGTTTGAGTATCTGACGCTCATGTTAAAATACTTTGAATTCAGTATATTGAAAATTATTTATATTAATTAGGTCAGATGAAGGTGAAAAATAATCAGCTCAATGAAAGTAGAACAAAATAATGTATAATATCTTTTAAAGCTTGCTTTTAAAAAGCTAATTTCTTTTTAACTTAGTACAAGTGTGACTAATACTAGACCCGGCCCTAAGAGTTAAAATGCATGTTAAATATCTTTATATTCCAACAGCCATCACTGATATGATCTATCTCACGTCTCAGGGCTTGGACAGTAAATCAAGGAGAAAAGATTTTATCACAACTGTTTCAATATTTACCATGTTTAAAATTTGCATATGTTCTTTCAAGGAGACACTTTCTTCATTGTTTACTGTATGCCGCATGCTCTCCATATGTCACCAGAGGTCAAAAGCTCTTTGTTTGTTTAAACTTGATAACATTTATTTACAAAAGAAAGGGACTTCCTGTAGTCTGCCCGTCCAATAGGCACTTGACCAAACTTGGCAGGTGATTTACTCGGGGCACCAGTGTGTGCAGTGCCAACTTTGGCACGGTTTCATAAGAAATGCAAGAGATAGCAGTAGAAATGTAAGACTATGTTGCTGAAAGAGCTGCTTCCACCAACAGTTGTTCCATTAATCTGTTAATCACTGTCAAACAGTGAATGCACTACTAAGTAAGGATTACAGAAGTATCACATCACGATATTTAGTACACATACCTTTTGAAATATTCCACTTCCCTCTCCGTTTCATCCATTTCAGTGCTGTCCAGGTCAATGTCTTTGGGCAAGAATACATCATCTAAAAAAGATAAAACAAAATACATGGCATAAGCTTCTACTTCAGACAAAATGGATTAGAATCGTCTCTGTGGGGAACTGGTAAATTCTTTAAATAATATTATTATAGTATTTTACATCGATACTAGTACGTGTGGCCTCACAAGTTCCACTTTGTCAGTGGAAAATGTTGCAGAGCCACATCGTCAAACCACAGGGCCATAAGAGATCAACCCCAAGTCCATCCCCAGTGTTTGTGAATCTAGTTTGAGCAATTTCTCGTTCTTCCTGCTCAGAACACTGAAACTTAAGAGATGGAATCTGCACAGCATATACAGTATATTCTCACAAAAGGTGGAAGGAATCGATTACAGTGATGACATTAAGTCAAGCGGTTTCCCTCACCTGTTCTGGTCAGGTGTGACACTAAGATAAAACCCATATGTGCTATTATAAGGTGAAAACATAACCAAATCATGAAGATACAAACCTATCGAGCTGTTCATCTTGTCCCCCTTCTTCTTCTTGTTCTTCTTGTTCTTGCCTTTGGGCTGCGGTGACTCTGCACTGGGAAGTTTGCCGTTCTGCTGTGTCTGCTCAGACTGCGAGGCAGGTGGGGGAGACGGAGAGGGGTTCGACACAGGTGAACTTCTCCTGTCCTCCTTTATTTGGGTCAGGGGCTGTTGCTGCAGCTGGTGTCTTTTTCCATTCAGACTTCTGTTGTTGCTCTTGTCCTCCCTTCTAAATTCAGTGGTTTGGAGAGGAGTCAGAACCTCGACAGGTCTGACTTGTGTCGCTTTGGTGTCCGTTGAAGCGATGGGGATGGTGCCGTTGCTCAACTTTGTCGTAACACCTGAGCTCTTGGGCAACTCTGTGGCTTTCTTTACAGCAGCCTCACAAGAGGCCACTTTAACAGAGTGTTTGGCCTTTACTTTGCTGTTGATATCATGGTGAGGTGTAGAAGTGCCGTTGTGGAGAGCGGCTGGAGTGTTGGGGATGTTGGTCTCAGCAGTTAAGCCTTTATCAGCGGTGCATCTGGGGCTGTGCTGTGTATTGGATTGGGGTGCAGGGTTGAATCTAGGGTCCCTCTGGTCAGGGAGGCGAATGAGGGTTTGAAGCAGCTGTGACTTTCCATTCTGAAGATTATCTAGGACGTTCTGAGCTGTCTGTTTAAGGGGCTGTGGGTTGTTTTGAGGGGGTGCTGTGTTCTCCTTCGCTTTCTCTTTCTTTTTCTTCTTTGCAGCACGATGTTGCTGCAGCTCCTGCAGCCGGAGCAGTTCCTTTTGAAGAGCTGCCTCTTCCTCTTCCTGCCGCTGTCGCCGTTGCTGCTCCTCCAACAGCAGCTGCTCCTCCCTCTCACGGGCCTCTGCCTCCAGACGAGCTTTCTCCTCCATCTGAAGCACATAGAGAGACATATGTTTACAGCAACATTAAAGCTTTTACACTTAAAAATCTTGGTTGTGGGCAAAAACTAAACCATTTCCTAGTTTTAAATATTTTGAATGGATGGACATCAACTGGAGATTCTTTCAGAGAGAGACCTTCACCTTTTTCTGTTTATGCCTGGCCCGTTTCGCTGCCTTGGAACTGGAGGCCGGTTTACTGTCGGCACTATTGATGAACTGCAACAGGTCCTCTACCCGCCTGTGGTCCTCCACCCCATTATCCCGCTCTATCACCGGCTGATGTTCCTCACGCTTTGGCTGCTCCTCTTTGCGCTTCGTGAGACGCAGTCGTAGCTTTTCCCGCATCTCTGCATAGTTTCGACTGGTGGGAGCAGCTGGGGGCTGGGTGAAGCAAGCAAAAACAACACCATTAGTAAAATAGTCAAACGCTACATAAACCATGAAGTATCATTTAAAATCAATTCAGTAAACCTAAAACTTGAGAAGAAACGTGTCATACCCCGCCATGCCCGAAGAACTCGCAGTAGCAGCAGTCACAGTACTTCCCTTCTTTCTGGTTGGTGGAGGTGGAGGTGGAGGAGCTATGCTCAGAACAACTGTCCTCGTCTTGACTCTCTTCTCCATCGTATGGCTGGTGCTCATACGCCCCATTCCCCTCACAGCGATGGCCCTCACAGTCTGGGTCACTGGAAAGAATAAGACACGATGAGACGCAAAACCACAACACCACCTCCTTTCCAGACGATCAGCATCCGTCACTCGTGTTAGGTTTCTTTGGTGTCTTACCTGCAGACACTTGGCGGGGCACTGACAGGACCATCTGTTGAGGAGGCTGGAGGCTCTGCAGGAGGGAGACACAGACCTTGGTGGGCTTCTACAAAGTCTGGGGCTGGGGCAGCCATCTTTGGGAAGGGCTGTGATCCCATTGTGGGAAGGTGTGTGGGTGCTGGGGGCAGCGCAGGGCCAGAGAGCGGAGGGAGGGGGGTCAAACCCGTGGAGCCGTTTCTAGGGGTGACGGGAGCTGGCTGCCGGTGGTCCTCTTTACCTAAATTGTGAAATACATCATCTAAAGGAGACAAAGATGCAGTGAGTCAAACTGGTGTTCAGGTCTCCAAAAGCTTGAAAGTCAAATTTGAAACACACTCAGATACAAGGTTACATTAAATTAAACTAGAAACCAATGCATATAACAAATTGGTTTAATAGAAAAAGATTAATCTTAGTGGGACTTTTTTTCCCCTGATGAACCTGTATGTTTTATCCTTAGAAAAAGATGATGGGTGAAGATTTATGTCTTTCCACTCAAAAACACTTTCCTTGGTGGACTCGACAGTTCACGCTACACCCCTAAAACCCCAGTTTCCTAAGAGCTGCAATTAAACACATTCAATGATTAATCTATACAAACCTAAGCATTGCTCCTACCCTCCTATATTACCTAAAGAGTTGGGTCTTTTAGATGCTAGGTGGATGGGTGGGTTATTACTTGACTGGACAGTGGTGGCAGTGCAGGACACGGAGGACATGGAAGCGGAGGTGGCCATCACTACTCGGTTGGTCTCCATGAAGGCATCCTGGAAATTGTAGAGACATTTCTTCTTGGCACCACTCTTCTTCTGCTCTTTGGCTTCTGAAGAGGAGCACGATGACGACGATGATAGTGATGACGATGACAGTGATGAGGACGAGGGCACAGGAGTGGGCAGTGAAGGGTGTTCCCCTTGGGGGCCAATGGATGAGGTTGGAGGGAGAGGAACATCAGCGAGAGGTGGTCCAAGCATGTCATCTGTCGATTAAGTAGAAATGTGAATCTCATAGTGTGATTTCAACTGGTTTGTAGAACTGGCCAGATATGCGTCATTTTAGGGCAATGCTCTGATCCTTACTTTTTTAAAAAACAAATGGGACGGTGCTCATTATCATTTATTTAATCAATCGGATCATCTTAATGATGGATTTATAGAGAGACTTGAGTATAGAATTTTTTTTTCTAATGACTCATTTTGTTTCCAGCTTGACCGTAGCATCACAATTCATGCACAGGTGATCCCATACTATTTCGCAGGAGTGACAAACACACCGCATGGCAGAATAACCACTGGGAATGGGGATGGTTTAAAAATCCTGGGGTATATTCACTCATTTTGAGTGTGAAAGAGGTTTTATTGAGCATGTGTGGTGCACCAGAGTGTCTCACCTGGCAGGGACTCGGGCAACAGCACAGATGGATTCCAGCTTTTCATCACAGCAGCGTCCCACAAGTTCTCAAACTTGAGAGACAGGCACTGCAGTGAGCTGTTCCAGTCTCCTGTTCCACCTGTGCTGCTAAAGCAGTTCTGGTAGACATGCTCTGGTAACGACGGGCTGAAAGCTGGCTGCTTGGCTGCTGAGTGGCTTGTTGTTGAGCTTGGGGGCAGAGGCTTTAGGAAGAAACACAGAAGTTGTAAAAAAAAAAAAAAAAAACACAGGTTTACTAGATGAACTGTTTTGTGCTGTTGGGGCAGTTCTGATTTGCTTTCTCAGACGATTCAGTCTGACCCCTTGTGGCAGACTATGATAATAACAGTGAAACTAAACTTAGTATTGTTCCTCGAACCTAAAAAAAATCCCCAACGATATGGAAATTTCCATTAAAGTGACTATAACCTGTGATTTTACACACTGAAAAAGAAAGTAAAAAATAATTTAAGAGTGACCTTATGAATGTACGGCCTTTTTTGAAATTATCCTCACCTTGCTGTGCGTGAGAGGAGGACTGGGTGGGTAGAGTGTGGGGTGCAGTAGGGGCCGGGAGAAGTTGTGTAGGGGCAGGTGACCGTGGATGTGGGGGTAGAGGTGGAGGGCAGGGTGTGAAGGGGGAGTCTTGGTATCTGTGAAGAACTGGTGTCCGACAGCAGGAGGTGGAGGAGCATGGAGCCGACTTGGAGGCAGACATGTGGCAAGGCCCAGGGTAGAGGAGCTGGGATCCTGGTTGCATACGTGGCACTCGCAGGCATGCTGGACCTGTTCTACCTGAGAGTGGTCACACAAATACATATCATGTATTTAAAGAGATAGTTCTGTTTTTTTTTTTTTCCTAAATGTGGATGTATGACGTGAAGTTTGTATGCCCCTCATTCCATAGCGAATCTGTGTTTTTAGCTAGTAGAGACACAGGAGCTACTGGTCTACATGCTTCCTGATTTTTGGCAAGTGTGTGTCACTGAGGTAAATCTGAACAAAGGATTTCAAACACAGAAGTCACAAGATAACACATTTGAACTTCTGTGCTGTATTTTCTTACCAGTCATGCAGACATCTATTAAGCGAGCCTTTTGCTAATTTGGCTAAAATCTGTGTACTTGCTGGCAGCCATGTTATTAGTGACACTTACTGTCCAGGTTCATGGTGTGGTGTGTGTGATGGTGTATGCCTCAAAGCCAGTTTTGACCTCAAACTACCACACTTTTTCATTCTTAAAAATGTTTTTGATCAACAGAACGTTGTTTAAAAGAAATGTCTTCATACACATGACACCCTCCAAAAAGACTAGCTACAGTGAGAGAGAGGGAGGCTGAGCTATGACATCATTGATTTCCAATGGTTGTAAAATATGTATGGGCCCTTAATGAAAGACAACTGTCCATGGACGTCAAAAATGAAGACTGGTCAGTGCCAGAGTCAAATGGGCACTTTCTGAATATTGGAGCACACCCATGAACATATTAAAACAAACAGTACTTCCTGTGTGCCATGGGTTCACATGACAGTGTGCAAATACCTGTTGGTGGTTGTACGTGGGTGGAGGACTACTGTTCTTTCCCAAGGAAAGTTCCTCCTGCTGCCCAAGAGGCTCACTGCCAACCTCACCATCAGCTTCCTCCTCATCGCCTTCTGATGAACTACTGCTGCTGGTAATGTGAGGAGACTGGGACACGCATAACATTTCCAAAAATTACTATCAACACACTCATAATTAGTTTTGTCATCCAGAAACTCAGCGGGGGGGGAATTCACAACTACTCTTGACAAACGGAACAAACAAGGACTTACCCCTGCCTTTAAGGCCATATTTTCTCCTTCCCCGTTGAGGTCATTGTGGAGGCCATTCACAGCAGCCGTCACAACACTACTCTCCTCATAGCCAGTCATAGGATAGATGTCCCCAAACTTACTGGACAATGGAGGCACTTCGTCATCATCACTAATACTAGAAGAGGGGAAACAAGAGTAGTCCGGTTATGAGAAGTGAACAAGGATGTAAACTGTGGTTTTATCAGATGAGCTATAGGATTGGTGATGTGTCTGGCTGACTAACAATGTGTTGTTATCCCCTTCAGGCAGAAGGAGCCTTGGATGTTGCTGAATGGTGATGGGAGAACTCGAGTTGGAGCCGGATGCTGAACTGCCAGAGGAGAGGCTGGGGGGGTGAATCTCGGTCATGTAATCGCGAGGCGGCTCTCCCTGTAGAGGCAGCTTGATGTGGAGGTCCTCAGCGATGGGGGAGTCCATGATGCCACATGTAAGGATGTGTGAGAGACTACAGTCGTCACACGTGCACCTGTGGGTTGGGTAAGGACAAAAACTTTAATTTATCTTCAATAAATAAAATTTCTTTAGTTTACCCAAAAGTCATTTGTATGGCTAATGTGCACATATGCATGTGCTACAAATACAGTGAAATAAATCCTGTGGGAAGTCCTCACCTTCTCCGATAATTGCAGTTTGGACAATCTGGAATACTCAGACGAGACGAGAGCATCCTCATAGTGTCTGTGAAGTTGGTATCTGCACTGGGGGGCTTCTGACTGTTTGGTAACTGTAGAAGGAAAAAAAATTAAAAGCTCTGTATCGGAGGAATGTTCTGAACATCTGAAGGCTTCATACTCATGGACTGTACCTGTTCTTCGATAAATCTCCTCTGTTTAAAAAACTCCCAGTCCTCCTTCAACATCCTCTGCTTACTCTTCAATGTCTGAAATGGAAACATCCACATCCATGAATTAGAAATAAAAAACACCATGGCTGTGTGTACACATAAATTAAAATCTCTTACATTTTTGCTGATCAAAGACTTGTGTGGCTCTGTTCTTTGGTTGGTAAGACTCTGTCCCTCCACCTTAAAAAGCAGCTGCAGAAGAGTCACAACCTTACAGCTTGATCAACAATTCCCTTTTCATAACTGCTTTTACTTTCTGTATCAAACACATTCGTGCATCATCTTGAATGTTCGTACCTGTTCGTCTACATAGTCGTCAATCCTCTTCTCACACTCCTGCCAATCAGCCGCCACTGACGCCATGTCCTGCTGCAGCTGTTGGTAGCTCTCTAACAAGGTCCTATACATGTCTTCATTGTATGAATCATGGGAGGCTGTGCCATGTCTGTAAAAGAAATGGTTAAGATAAGCCAAAAGGCACATAAAAGTAAGTCAGCATTACATGCGGACAAGAAAAATCTTGAGTTTAAGTTTAATTTGTTTTACAAAAACTCTTACTTCAGCTGTGCAACTAGCGTAGGTAAACTGCTGTGCAAGATGGGTTCAGAGAACACCAGATTCTCAAAAAGGTGCTTGTTGTGCAGCTCCCATGTCACCTGGAATTTCTTTAGGTGCTCATTCTCCTAAGGAAACAAAAATGGTTCAGGTTACAAGTTGACAATGACAGTAACAAAGACACTGCAAGTAATGGATATTCCAAACACAGTAATATAGTAACATGCCAAACAACATGTATTCTGCAACCAACACAAAAGCTTTGGTTCCACAAAAAGACAAACTGACCAGGGTGAGTAAGAAGCTGCTGATGGTGCGTGCAGCTTGACAGAGGGCACTGTACTCCTCCAGCAGCAGGGAGATGAACTGGTGGGCCTGAGGAGGACCATGCGCTGTGGCTACGGTCCCCGATTGTCCAGCCGTCTTGGAGCCTGCAGAAAGGTGCTTCAGTAGCCGCACCTTCATTTCCAAGACATATTCACGCGCCTGTTGCTCCAACCGCTGATATAGTTGGTAGGGGTCCTTCTCACAAAGTCTGCACAAGGGAATGAAAGAAGTTGAGCTTACAAGTTAAACAGACAAGCAAACAAGTACACAAAAGCCTAGAGAAAGCACTCAGATATCACTCATTTTCTCAGTGTCAGTACACTGCCCTATCTCACAAAAATCCTAAATCTGGATCTTAACAAAAACCCTATCATTTCAATCCCCAGCAAATTTAATCCAAAGTCCATCCTTTATTTTTCAAGTTATGCTTCTCAAAAATAATGCAGCCAAAAACATAACCTTGGTGGAGGAAATAAAAGCAAAAGAAAAAAGTGGAAATGCCAGCCAGTAATGTTTCAACCTAATAAAACAGGTTTTCTCTCATTAATCTCCCTAAAGTTTACATGTTCCACCGATGACTCATAGCATGGCCTATCATGTTGTATCAATAGGAAACGCATCACATTAAGGAAGTTACCTGACCGATTACAGAGCGGAGCAGAGTTGTTTCAATACGGCACTGCTTCTGAAAGCTTTCAGGCTTATTTGGTTCTACTTAACTTCCTCTTACTTCAACATTCACTAAAGCCTTTGAATATCAGTAGTGCCCCCTAGTGGATGCATAACCTAATAGAAAAAGTGTGATGCCGTGTTGTTATACCTGTCCACCAGTTCTTTCATGCCCTCCTTGTCTCTCTCTGGCTGGTCATGGTCATCTGCTAGAGGTGTTCCCGTCTGACGATAGATGCAGCGGACCAGGTATCGAACCTCCGACCAGTGGTTCTGCAGCTGCTGTGACTCTCTCTCTGACTCGGCGGAGATCTCCCTGTAAGTCAGGACATACATTTATTGTTTATTCATCAAGTTTTCTTAAGAAGTAGACCAAAGCCTGATTTTTACTCTGTTGCTCTATGCTTTTATTGTCTCTGTGTAACCAAATACCTTCAGCCTGGCTCTTTCAGTTGTCATTTTACATTGTGTCATACTGATCAATTTACTTATACTGAGAGGATGGTAGGTGTGCAAGATACTATGAGAGGAAACACAACAAAAATATCTTTTGATCAAACAAATGAAGATGAAACATCTGAATGGACACAGTAACTAACAATTACTCTTGCTCAACATGTTTGAAACGGTTGTATCGATGGAGTATAATTCAGGCTTAAAACTAAAACTTACAAAAGTAAATAGGAAATTGAGTTAAATCTGAACTGACCGCCTCTCATTGCAGGCTTCACAGCTGCACACTGTATCAGTAGATATTGATGCAGTAAGGTCCGGGGCAGGGAGCATGGGTAGTGTCGGTGCAGCAGTGGTCAGTCTGTCCCCTGTGGCTGCCTCCTGGACCAGGTTTCCATTACCCACAGGCATGTGCAAAAGGAAGTCCTGGCTCTGTGTAAGAAAGTTTTTTAGTTTAAACGATGCTGCACCACCCAAGGAGAAGAATGTATAGATAACACAAAATACAGCATATGATATGAATGAGGATTAACACTTCACCTTTAGTCACTTTCTACAATGACATTACTCGTTCACTGGACCTATGCTATATATCTATATAAAATCACCTTTAATATACACTTTCGGCAGCTGCCTCACAGTTAAAGCTTCCTAGTGATTCTAGCCTTGTTGACAGCACTGCCACAGTATTGTGACTCAGCATAGTACCCTCCCTGTTGAGGATGCAATGGAACAATACATTTAGGAGGAAACCAAACCCAAGCCACACACACACACCGGCACCTACAACTGAGGAAATGTAACCTCTTACAAACCTGACAAGCCTTAATATAAGAGAATACATATCAGTATGATATGGACCAGATCCAGAAAGTCACATATACAGCTATATAAGATCTTAAAGGATTTGCATTATTCTACTTGCACTTTTGTACTGCAGTGCACGATAAATCAATGAACTAATGCAAATATAATTTTATTTATGGCAGAATCACAGGGTGAGGTAGGGCTTTGAGGCAGTGCTTGAAAAATAATATGAAATCATCACTCACTGTCTATATCATATAAAAAAACACAACTGTCCTGCTCATTACATTTCACTTAAAATAAGTATTAGTATAAGTAGTAAAATAGTATTAGTATAAAATATATACTTGTAATAAAAACAAAATAAATACTTGTAATACATTTTTAAAAATGACCATCTTTTTTATAAATTCTGCCGTTTGACACTCATAACAGTCAAATACGTTATTAATTACAAGCTATAAAAACTTTAAAAAAAAAGCCCAACCATGAAGAAGAAAAGCAACTTTTGCTTTCCCAGCTAAAAAGATGAATCACAAGATTTTCCACAACTAAATCTGTGTTATCTTTACAAAGACTTACGCTGCACACATACCAAGTACTAAATAGTAAAATAAAATGAAACAAAGTAAGGTATATCTTTGAAGATCGAACGCAATCTGAATGTGTACAGTGTTGAAGTTTCTAATCCACTGCAATGTTTCTTTTTCTAAGGAACTGCATATTACCATGATGGTAAGAAGTGATGACCACTTTAAGCACTTAACAATGCGGTTTTGCCATTAACCCGTTCACATTTATCTCCGACATACGCACAGCCATCAGGAGCAACTTGGGTTCAACCTGAGTCTTCCCCAAGGTCACAGCCACCAACAACTACAGTGCAACTTTTCTGGTAGAGAACCAGAGGTGCCAAATGTACCCAGCACTTGCATCTTCCACTGGAAGACAAAACCCAGCTGTGGGAGTGAAACTGCCAATAACGCAGCATCAGTACAGAAACTGTGAAATCACACAGAAAACCAAAGGACTTGCAGTTCCTCTACAACAGCGACAAACACATATTCACTTCAGTGGCAATTTGAAATAAAGCATTTTAAATGCTTTACACTTACCCCCAACGACTGCTCCAGAGCAGTGTGTCGATCCTCCTTTTCAACTGTGCGCCTGCAGTTGGAGCACACCCACAAAGGTAGCTGGAGAGCACTGGGTGTCTTGGTGGGCTGTGCCGTACCATTCTGGCCCGAGATCCCTGCCTCTGAAGGCACAGCACTGTCTTTACGCTCACATCGACATAAGAGGCAGCGATCACCAGCCGTGTAGGGCGCCCGCTGGTTCAAGCCAAACGTGAAAGGGGTCTTTAGTGGGTATTTTAGAAGAGAGTAGAAAAGATAATGTATTAGCAGGCAGCAATGATATTCACAAATACAGTGGTTCATATGTAGAGAGTGAATATGTCAAGCAATTTATATTTACTTTGAATTATTCTGGACCCAAAACTGCTCAATATCTGCTCAATTCACCCAAGTAATTCAATAATTGAAAGTATTTGAAACACGCTGCATACAAATATGTTGAACACAACAATTTCCTCTAAATGCACAGCCTTCAGTAAGTGGCAAAAATTATAATGAGCAGCCTTAAAAAATATCATCATTTATATTGAAAACAAAGTAAACTCCATGATAGCCACAAGACATATTTTGATCAAGTTGGAGTGAATGATTAGATTTACTATTTGAACTTAGAATAAGATTGTGTTCTGCACAAGAAACACAAAAAGCACATATAATGTCCTACTACTAACATATAAACAGAACAACATACATTCAACATGCTTCGGTACGTACAACCAGACTGACCTGTGGCTATGCCTGTTTTCTTCTGAATATAATGTATAACTATTACTTTTAGAGGTCAAAATAATTTTAATTGCATTTAGTTTTAATTGCAAGGAAATGCTGAAACATGAAGTTAACTGAAACATGGCCAAATACTACAAAGCTGCTTCTATTCAATCCACTCTGCAATTTCACTCTTTTGTAAGAAAAATAAAAGCACTGCCAAGTCTAAAATTAGTCATACAGGGCAGTTAGTCACTATATGATGAAACTGGCACTAATCTGTTCCCAGACATGTAGTCAAATGTGTGTCTTGATGTCCTGCTGTTGCTACGTATTATTTTCAATTCAGGAAACTGAAATTGAAGAACTGAAGGTGTATACTTAAAATTGTTCATCAGACAATGAACATTTTAAATTCTGCATTAAATGCAGAAAATGTAATTTAAAGCAAATGATTAGTGTACTTGTTGTTTTTGAGTGTTCTGAAGTTGAGACAAAACATGACCTCTTAATCAACATTCTTCTTACGCGACCTCCTGAAACATCCGATATATATTTACCTGAAGGACTCCGGAGAAGTCAGCGTTCACTGGTCCTTCTGTAAACTGTGGTGTAACACTGTTGTTCACGTTGACCTGAGAGACACAAACAGCTCCATGTTTACATAGAAGTGACTACCTTCCACATACACAATTGATAGCAACTATCAAGTTATATTAGGACATTTGTTAGAGTTAAACATTCCTTGAAACCCATGGTTTATTTTAGGATCGACTGCAGAATGGCTTTGTGAGTGGGCTAATTATTACTTAGTATTCCATGCTTGGTGAGGTCTATGAGTTTTGAGCCATGTGGGTAGTGTACATGGAAAGAAGAAAATTGATAAACAACAGTCGGAACTGGGGATTTTTACAGTGACAACTAAAATGTAATTAGGACTCATGATTGGATACTTAAGAGTCACTGCACCCAGATTACAACAGGACAGTTCCTGACTGGCTCCTAGTGGTATTGCACCATGTCGACAGTTACATTTTATTTGCTTTCCTGATAATTTGTGAAAATTGACTTCACAAAAAACTTTTCTATTCCAAAAGATTAATACATACAAGTTTAATAACTTACTGTGACAGATAGATGAGACAAAAAAAAGAGTAAATCAGAGAAAAAACATTCCCCTTTTGACTGACTATATACTGATTATGGTAAACATTTTAGTTTCTAATTGTCTCAATGACCAAAACGTAGCGAGCTTTAACATTTAACATTTTATGACACAGCTTTTATCTGGGTGTATTTTTTTATTAGGAAAAGTGGATGTAATGCTTGTGATGTGTAAAATTTGTCTGAATGGAAGGAGAGGTCAAGACATTGAAGAAATATGGACATTTATTTACCATATAATAACATGTGGTAAATGTTTTTTGTTTTTGTTGATATTAAGTTAATATCTAGGCAGGATCACTATACAATTTTCAACTTTTTTGCCCCAAAGGCTCACTAACTAGCTTTACATTAATAAACTAGGTTAGTTTTGTTTTAGTACAAACCTAAGTTGTATAATGGAGGTTTGTCAGTTCTCAGATCACTATATTAAAATCCTAAATCTTGTAATGCAACTACGATACTCCAACCCAGACGCCGCCTATAAAGCTTGTTGATTTATGGGATACATGACTTGTTTTGCTTGACAATTATCTTTTTAAACATGCTTGTTGCTGAATTAATATTCAGCTTAACATTAGGGCAAACTCTTTTTAAGTATAAATCTAATTTAACTTCTTCAAACTGACATGTGCCATGTTAACTGTTCTGTCCAATCATTTACACCTGTCGTAAAACTAAGTCCAATTCAATTAGCTCAAGACTGACTTAAAAATTCACACAATTGATGATCTCTTTCCTGAATGGAAGATTTATGGAAAAACCCATAGCTAGAATTCATGGAGCAAGTGATAAGACCAAGCTTGGACCTCACCAGCAGCAGGGTTTAAGAGAATGTTGACTTGATGATTCAGAATGTTAAATACCTGTTCATGGTGCTGTACCGTGACTGAATACTATAATTCTCAGTATTCTTTTAGCCAAACAAGAAACTATATAGGTTATCAGAGAAATTGTACTAGGTGAGGGAACATGTCACCACAATGGATGGTGAGGGTTGTGTTCATATATTCATATTTATGATATCCATGTAGCTTCCTCTGAAGAATGTGTATCTATGTGGTATTTTAGGAGTAAGTGCTCCAATCTATATATGTACAGTATATATATGCTACACAATGTATTACAAATAAAAAAAAAACATATTACAAGGGACTTGAGTACAACCTGCCAGGGGTTGAGTTGAACTTGTGACCACAATGTCCCTGCACACAGGGTACCAGTCTTAACCACTGAGCTACTCCATCCCTTCTTGTTCTCAGATAATGAGGAATATTTTTGTTCAGAGTAGCAGAATATGTCTCCAGGCATATTATCGGATATCGGCAAACACACTAAGATCTGCCAATCTAACTACTACCTAAAACATTTTTTTTACTTTTATTTATTTAGCTCAATTAAGTAAGT
Source organism: Solea senegalensis (assembly GCF_019176455.1). Classification (NCBI taxonomy): domain Eukaryota; kingdom Metazoa; phylum Chordata; class Actinopteri; order Pleuronectiformes; family Soleidae; genus Solea; species Solea senegalensis. The sequence goes on from NC_058026.1 coordinate 21,681,173, forward strand.
TAATATCTACATCTACTGCGACATTAGTATGCAAAAATTTCACAACAGAAAAGACTAAATTACCTCTGCAGTTGGGCACAGAGAAACGTATAGATAAATGTCGGTTATTGGCACAAGCACTCCCGATATATAGGCATATCGACAAAAAGTCCAATATGGTGCACCCCAAATTAAAACCATGTTGGACTGGAAACTAACGTATGTTGGCATGAACCCAAAACAGAATGACATTTACTGTATACTTGAGTTTAACGTAAGTCCTATCATCATTTCAATAACATACAACAATGTTATTGTGCAGTTTTGCACACACAGGTTTTTCTACTATCATGTAGCCCTAATATTCTTTCCTAATTTGTGCCTCAAATAAAATAACATATAATTAATTAACTAGTATTAACTGAAACATGGATATGGAGGAATACTGAAAGTATAACTAAGCTAATCTGGACATCTTGAGTTTGAGTTATGGTTAACCATATATAAGGCAAATATGGCATAACCGTGAACCACTTTGAAACATTGTCAACTACTTAAAAAATACTGTAAACTGCTTTCACATTTATAAAACAGCAAAGTGTGGAAGATCAGCTTGTAGAAAACACACAGGCCCGACGGAGCAGCAGCAGTTGTCAGTACTGATGAGTTAGCATCAGTTAGCATCAATGTTTATCTGTGTAATAGTAGTCTTTGGGCCGACTGTGTTGAACCTAATGACGCTGGTGATTAATCGTGGCTCAGTCAATGTCATCACCACCTACATGAATTGTATTTGCTCAAAATAATCGTCCGTGCTGCCCCACTTGTTGTCGATTCCGCTACGATATATTCTCGTATGCTAACGATGGTAGTCACGGCCAAGGCAGATGTAGGCTAATGTTTCCGACTGTGTAATTACATCTTAACGGTAGTTTAACGACACAGCTAACTGTAACGACTCGCTAACCGGCAGGTTGTTCCATGACAAGACGTCACAGGAAGCATTAGCGATAATTAAGCCGGTCAATTTCTACCTACGTTGCATATGTTAGTGAGCTAGCTGCCTTCCTCGCATCAGTATCGGGGCCCACATCTGATGTGTGACAATGATACCGCTGCTGTCTGTTCATCCCAGTTCTGACATGCACCGGTGTACACTGTGTGGCTCTCTCACCTCTCCGTTTAAGCCCGTGATGGACCCCATGTTCCCGGTGCCTGTGCTCCCGGGCGTCAAGAAGCTGACGACAGAGGCAGGTGTTGTTGTTCCCGCACAGCCCAGGGCCGAGGCAACCCCGGCCTTGCCACCGTTGGTGTTGCAGACAGCACTGCAGCTACTGCCACCGCCCCGCTTGTTCTTCCTGCGTTTAGCCCCTCGTTTAGCATCGGTTGGACTCATTTTTTTTCCACAAAAGGAGCGAGACAACTTGCCGTCCAGACGTGGCAGGGTCTCAAGTGGAATGCCTGGTAAAATCACTAGGCTATAACTCCGGGACAGCGATTAAAAGACTCCTTAAACGATAGACACTCAATTCCACCAAAGTGCAGGCAGACTTCATAGATTTCAATATGGCCTCTGGCTGGACTGCCTCAACCAGGCTTCAGCTTACATCTGTACGTCCCACACACGGAGGCTTATGGGTAATGGAGTTTATGTTGAATATCCAATTGCAGCCTTTAGCTTGCTTGAGAGTTGTTAGCTAGAATAAATACAGGGTCACAAAACTAAGAACTATGTATTTCAAATTACCCGTACCCTCTTAAGCAAATGACACACATTAAAAATAATAATAATAAAAAAGCATGTATCCCTTTAATTAATCACAAACAATAGTGAAACTACAGATCATGTACAAGCCTTCCGGTTGGATTTTAATACGTGGTTGAAAGACAAATCCCAATCGTTCTGTTTAATATTGAAAAACAAAGGCACTGAATTCTTTGTTTGGCCAAGTTTTTTCACACAAAAATAATACAGAAATGTCCCCCAAAATGTTCTATATATTCAATATGCTTTAGGATCTAAAGGTCAGAGATTATACGATATTATGAGAAATTTCCTAGATAAATTTCCCTTGTTATTTATTTTATTTACTGTATTTTATGTTGTTGTTGTTGTGTCTAATGTTTTTTGTACATTCAATGTAAAATAAAATAAAAAAGCAAGAATAAGCACAATAACTCTCACATTGTGTCATTTTATTTATGTTTTTACTTTCAAGGCTTTGACAGCAATTATTGTGGAAGACAAATAACATAAAAGGGTATCTTACATGGATATCTTACATGGATTTATAGATCAACCAAAGCTCTTCATAGGGGTATTTTAATTTAATAAAACAGTTTATTTTTATTTATTTTTTACTTGAAAATGTTAATAGTGTCAACATAGAAAATTACCCCTTTTATTACCATGGATGGTTCTCCCTCACATTAAATTCTCAGTCAAATAAACTGTTTTAATATTGTTTTTATATACATATATACAGTACAGTATATAAATCTTCAATAGAAAAAAAGTAAATAAAAAGAACATAACAACATTGAATCTTTGACTCTTGAATATTGACAATATCTAAAAATTAGATCATTTATAGATGCATCAACCAGTTCTCTCCATATAGGCTGACAATTTAATCACACAAATCACATTCAAGTCTCAGCCAAATAAATTCTGTAATTTTAATATTTTATGCGTTGAAAGAAAGTAATTTAATTTAATTTCATTTCATTTTATTTCATTTCATTTCATTTCATTTAAAAATCTTCAATAGAAAAAGTAAATAAGTAAAATAAATGAATGGACACAAAGTGCGATGAGCAGCATTGGACAGTAGGGGGCGAGCGCGTGCAGTAAATGACGTGGTCTGTTCCAGATGACAGCCGGAGGCCCTGCTGTTGCTGGTGCGCTGAGGTTCACTCTTCCGGGGTTCAAACTACGAGTCCGCTGAGCCAGGGTAGAGTCAAGGACCACTGATGATAAGTTTGTAGTTCATATGTGCAACGTTTGCATCGACGAACAAACAGACAATTAACAAAAAAAACGTCCTGTGCAAGAGGACGCAGAGGAAGACACCGGTGAACTACGACCACGGCTAACAGTCCACAGCTGAATAGTTAGCCACGGCCGCAGATAGGTAACGTTAACTAAACTTTTTAATCATTGCTGTATTATAATGACCTTGTGTTTTTGCAGAACCACTGGCATATTAAGATAACACGAACTATTCAAAGTTTTTTTATTTTAAAGCGGAGTCTATAGATCCATCTCCGTCATCCACGTAATCTGTTGTTAAGCTACGGTAACTTAAGCTAACAACACGTCAACGGGTCTGGTGCGTTCATGTTAACTCAACATGATTTAATGGAAACCTTTTGTTAACAGACAGTGAGAAGAAGTCACTGAATGTGTTGACTGTGCTTCAAACGCCACATGACACGTGATATAATATTAATGTGTCCAGCAATTTTTAAAAAAAAGGGTTATGGTCACGTGACTGTGCAGCAACAGGTAATTCAGCAAGCATTTTTTCAGCATTTCCGGTGTGTTTGTATTTAACCAACTGTTGTTTTCCTCCAACAAATATTTACTTCTTAAAATGCCAAACAAGACCCGTTAAAGAAATGAATGGGTTTTATTGGTGAGAAACTGGTTGAATGAACACATGAACGTTGGGAAGGCAAAAGGAAGGGGCTACTGATATTTACCTGATCATTTATTTAAAGCTGGAGATCACCATTTTGAACTAATTAGGGATGGGAATAGGTATCACTGGATCGGATAGACAAATAAATATCACATGCTTCATTATGCACAGACTGTAAAAATTGAGCTGTTTAATTCTTCTTTTTGGGAAAACAATATTTGTTGCACAGTTTGAGAATTATATTTATTATATTGTCTATATATATATATATATATATATATATATATGTATATGAAACTTCTTGGTTCATGGTCTAAAATGACTGTATAGAACCGATCGGTAGATACTCAAGTTTGTGATGTCTAATGGAGCAATATTGTTAAATAGGGGTTTGAATCACAGAGTACCTCACGATACGTGGTCCACGATACCAATGATATTACGATACAATGATTCTGTGATAATCAATATATTGCAAGACAATCATATAGCGAAACATCACAAAATCTGTCTAACTAAGAAAACAGAATGTCTGTGAAATGTTAAAAGTGCAGGATTTCTCTATGTATTCATAACATAGAGAACAAAGACACTGTTTACGCTGTAAACTCCCTCTTCTTTGGGCAGATATCTTCCACCCAAGTTTCCTTCATTCATTTGAACAGCGCCACTGCAAGGAGACATCAAGCAGCGACGCCCGGCGAGTGAAACTTAAAGGGACTGTTTACTTTAGAGTGCCTTAATTTCGATATGTATCGATTCTCGTATTGCACGTGAAAGGCCAATGCTATATCACCAAATCTATATTTTGACCCTCTTACTATTCTATACTATATGTACATATATATGCATATATGTGTGTGTGTGTATAGTTATATACACATATATAGGCACAGCACAAATCCTAAAGAAGCCTTATCAGTGTTTTTCGTGAATCGATAAAACACACTGTCGCAGATTGTATCTCAGACAGTAGAATAGCAGATTTGTGATTTCTTGTTAGTAGCTTAAAGCTTCTCCACTCTGTTATATCCATTTGAATTTGTAAGACGCATCACTGCCTTACAGATTCATGGTTTGTATACATTATGTTCTCCCTTACACTGTCATTAAATCTGTTGATGTGCTAAGTATATGCTTTTGTGAACTATTCCATGCATAAAACTAGAGGTAGACAAATGTTCTATTTTTCCTATGTTTGATGCAATATAACAGTAATGATACTTTCATTATTGAACATGTATTGTCTGATCTGTATTCTGAGTGTGCACTGCAGTGCACTTCTATATTTAAAATTAAAATAATGTCAAACATTTGGATGACAACATAATGTGTCTGAGCTGCTGGCAGCTGGTTTCTGACAATATCAGTAGAGGCTGAGACAATAATCTACTGATGCTTATTATTATTAAAAAGATGGGAAGGGTTTGACCTTTACATACTAGATGTGTAGGTTTTATCACAAGTAAAACTGTCCCATCTGTTTTAATTGTATGCATATCTGTTGTGTATACTACAGCTATGCAAATATATGTAATTGAACAGGTGTCTGTCTGTACTTCCTGTTCAAGATACCTGTTTGTGATCCAGTAGTTCTATCATTTCCAGGTTTTATTGTGTAAATTGAGTCATGACTTGATTAACAGGTACTTTATTTGTCGAGGAGTTTCCATTACAATGTTTTGAAAAGACTTAAACAAAATATCTGTCTTTAAGTACAGACGCCGTGTTCTTAAATATAATGATATATGTAATAGGTTGGGACCTCGGTGTGGTGGTAGTGCACTAAAAGCAGCCAGCCAACATGGTAGGACCAATTCATACCTGCCTATATTTTGTTTGTTTTCAGGTATGTCTGAAGTTAGTCTTGAACCTGAATCGGGGAGGACCTCAGCCGAGGACCCTCAGATGGATTGTGTGGAGGCTGACAAATCAGAGGAGAGTTTGAGTGACGATCTGAAACAGGAGAGTGTAGACTCCACTAGGGAAAGTGATCGCACAGATGAGGTGCTGTATGACATTGATATCGACAGCGGTGACGAAAAAGCTGATAACAGCGACAAGAATGTTCAGGAGGAGGAGAAGGGGGACGTTCTGGGGCAGAGTGTGGTGAAATGCAGAGATGATGGTGATGCTGCACAGGAGTCTGGCAGTGTAGACAAAGCGGAGCACGAGATAAATCGTCATATTGACTCAGCTGAAACACCAGAGGAAAGTGGAAATGCTCACACAGGAACAAAGGTGATATTAACCTCCTTTTGGTAAATCAGCTCTAAACTCTAAACTTCTTGCCAAACTTCTCGTACTTTTGTTGATGTTTTGACTTGGATATGCTGTGCTGGTGGTGGCTGTCTCTTTCCTATACAGTCAAATTATTATTGGTATTATATATTGCTATTATTTCAGCTTCTGTTCTGCTTTGTTGGAGGTTTACACAGGGAAAGCTGCTGTCGCTGTTGCTTATGTGCTTTTGGTGGTTTTCCTGCTTGTTTCCTTGTGCGTTTGCAGATAATCAAAAAAGTGTTCAGTTTTTCTGATGACTTACAAAGTATAAAATGTACCATCCAAGCACTTTATCAGGAACGAGCATGTTAGAACTGACTGGGTTAAGCCTCCCTTTGCTCTCAGGAAGACGGCCTCAATTATTTGTGCCACGTATTTCACAGGAGGTTGGAAATGTTCTTGGGTATTCTGCTCCATGCTGACTTGACTACATCACATAACATAACATTCTACCATTTTTTTAATTCAGAGTTAGTACCTGGCAAGGCAACTGAAACCCTTGCCATGTCTATATAAATAATTTGAGACTTGAGCCATTTTCGTGCTGCCAGGCGCACAGTATGTCAATTGTTACATTCCAACTGGGTGAACTGATTCCTGCGGTTGAGGCCAAGGTTTGACCCTACTATCTCCCTGACCCAGGAGAATACATGATCTATTATCCCTGATAAAGTGCTCCAAAAGTGTATATACAGTGTGTTTAATTGAGACACTGACATTATTTTTGGTTTAATATTCATGATTCCTGCTGCGTGTAAATAGTAACACTCCTCTACTGCCACATGTGCTGTCTTTTGTCCCACACTGACGTGGTGTGCATAAGTGACAGCATGCATACATGCATGTAAGCACCACTCTCACATTTAACATGCTAACGGTCACATGGTTGGCAAAATGAATGGGATTTGGACTCCTGACTGCACATTCTCTGGCAGTCCTACATCTCTTGTCATTGGAATGTGTGAGGCTCAGAATGTGGGCTCAGTGTACTGTACTGCACAGCAGTATAATGGGACATACATTATCTCAGACACTTTACATAGCAAGGCTGAGAAGGCCATACGTAACAGTTCACACATTGAGTTAGCACTTGGCATTCGAGGAGAGGAAAACAATCTTAATGGGAAGTCATCTGTGGCAGAATTCTTTAGCCATCTGCCTCAGCTGTTTGGAAAAAAACAATCTTTTCTGTTAACCCCCTTATTTAGCAGTTATGAGGAAACAGAAACAAAGAGGAAAGATGTGATTCTTTCCTCTTTAGCTGACGCAGCTAATTACACAATTACCTCATTGTTGTTATCCATCCCTCCCTGCTACTGCTGTCAGTTTAGCTTGTATCTAGGATACTGAGCTGCAGGCTATGGCAAACCACGACATGCCATACCTTGCCCCTTCATATGCCTGATTAACTCACAGCCTTTTAAGTATGACTGCTGCTCCATTAGGCTGACACCATTAGTTGTTGACATTAATATAGAATGTTTGCAGATGTTGGGTGATATGTTTGCAGATGTTGGGTGGGATCATTTTGGCTCTGAGACTCCTGATCATTCATGTGCATGCATGGCTGAATTTATTCCATTGCATATTTTTCTGTCCAAGAAGACGATTAAGTTCTTGGACAGTTTTATTTCAGCTGGTGCTCATTGGACACAACCAAAACAGTGCTCAACAAATTGTTTGCTGCACTCTATGTTTATTTACGCCATTGAAACAAAAGTGCTTGTAATCAGAGATGTGCTTTTGCAGACGGCCTTTTTATACTTTTTATGTGGACAATAAGGGAGGGAGGAGTCTGTCTTATCTGCAGTAGGTGGTTAAACAGGCCTAGTCTGTGCAGCATCATGTGGCCTTAAAGTATTCATGTGTGCCAGTGCCACATCACCATAGTCTCTGTAAAGTCTTTGTCATGGATTATGGAAGAGACACTCATTCATCTTATCCATCCCTTATGTATTTAACAATGTATTATTTAATCTCCTTTTTACATTTTTTATATATATATATATATATATATATATATATATATACATATACCTTAAATCACGCAGTTGTTAAACGTAAAAAAGAAGTGGTAGAGCTATTTTTAATTAATTAATTAATTAGTTTGGGCATGTGTTGTATCAATTTGACTATTAATCTTTTTAAGAGGTTGATACTGCCTGTCATTTTGGGGTTATGAGGTTTTAGTAATACTCATATTTCCTAATATTTTATTTTTTGTGTGCAGGTGTCTACACAGGATTATACAGTTTTAAGTGTACTAGGATTATTTTATTCACTAATTTACTAGAATTCAATATTTTCACTCACTTTTTACTTACTGTAAGGATTTGTAGCGTGACATAATTGACACTGTTGAAGGTCCAATGTGTAAGATTTATTGATAATTACCCAAATGAGCTCTATAGTTGTGAAGCAAGTGACCTGGTTTCCAAGTCCACAGTGATAAGGTCCAAAAGCATGCACTAAAACCAGCATAGCTGTATTTTCAGCCTGTATTAACAGTCAGCCAGTCCATTGTAGCACAAACAACTCATACAGTCACAAACTGGTTGTCTCCACCCTGTGGTCTTCTTGGAGCCGACATGTAAATGTGCAGCTAAACAAGCCATTTTTTTTTTTATCCTAGTGTCATTTGAATCCACAAACAACGATATTTATAACCACGGAGAGATTTGTCCTGCAGCGTTTGCTCCTGTAGCACAACAGTAGACTACAAAATGACTTGACTATGACGTAAAGGGTTTCATGTGACAAAGCAATTGACTTTGAAAGATAAAGACCTGCACAGAAAAAACTGACATGAGTGAGACATCAAGAAAGCAGATATTCTCTACGGAGCATTTCCATGGAGAACAGCAAGTGTTAGAAATCAATGGTGGATTGCACATATTCATGGGTGCTGCATTATGTTAGTAATCCTTTATGGCCAATATAACTAATATCTTTGGTTCTACTATAGCACTGTCCACAAGATGGCAGTCCACAGCTGTTGTGCCCCAGTAGTAGATCCTGAGTCCTGTTTTTCCTCAGTGGACAGCTCCACTCAGGTTGTCAGGGGAGGCTTGCTGCAATAACCTGCTTCATTTTACCTTCCTCATTAGGAAAGCACAATGGCTGACTCCCATAGAAGCTCAGCTGCCGAGATTCCAGTCACTAGCAATGGAGACCTGGATCAGAGCCCCGAGACAGTGTTCCAGAGGGTAAGAACTTATTTAGAGGCGTGAGAATGTATACTGACTTCCCAAGCCAAACCCTGCATTTGTCCTCAAGGTGAAAGATGATGTTTTTAAGAACAACATCACCTATTGTTATGGTATCTGTATCTGAGGTATCTACTTTACACCTGGATGAAAATGAACAGTGCAAACAAATGTTTACTTCTGTGTTTGCAAAATACTCAAGCTCCAGCTTTGCCCGTTATTATGATCGAAAACTATGAAAGTATCCTTTGTGATTTCCCCTTAGCATAAGGAGATGTATTCAGCTCACTCTCACTCTGACAAACAGTTTAAAACATAGCTATTCAACGTTCTATCATAACAAGAAATGCGTCATTTTTGAATAGTGTAAACTGAAGCATTGCTTGGTATTTATTCTCAATTAACTATAAATTATGTTAGAATTTAGAAGAAGTAATGATTATTTTCATCATCGATTGATCATTTTCTTGATTAATCAAGTTTGGCCCATAAAATGAAACATGTTCAGTTTTAATTATTTTTTTGTTATATATAGAAAAGAAACCAGAAAATATTCATGTTTAAATTCTCATTTACTAATTGATTAATCGAATAATTGTTTCAGTCCTAAATTAAAGGCTACAGATGCCAGATTAAGAAGATGACACACCTTTCTAAATGAACGAGTAAAGAACGTTCAGTTAAATTATTATGGACTTTCAGGAAGTATGGACCCTAAACTAGTGTAACTTTATTAGTTAGTGATGTTTTAACCGGAAAGATTGCGATTGATCACAATCATGTTTCTACATTTTTTTGCTGGTTGGTCGAAGACTTACACATTTGAATTAAAGCATTAGTCACTAACCTCGCCCACAAATACAGGAAGTACACCAGACCTTTTGCATGTTCTTGCTGTATGTCTACCAGGAAATACAATAGCTGATAATACAATTCCTGATTAAATTTTTCCATAGGACTACCCCAGTGGTCTCGGTGCCCTTAACCTCTCAGACACCTCAAACTTTTCCCCAACATCTGAGGGCATCATTGAATCGGGAGCATACAAAGGTAAACACTCCACTCCCTATTTTCAATACCATTTTCGGAGTTTGTGTGTGCATGCGTGTCACTGTAATGCACTCACTCTCAGGCCCTGCCAGCTTATGATATGGTTTGATTCCATTGTAACGTTCAGTGGTTACAAAACCACTTTTCTCTGTGTATTTTCAGTGGCTCCATGACTGGTTTTTAATCTTTGAAAATTGAAAGGCCCACATTTGAATTTGTAAAGGGGGACATCCAATTGAAATTAATGAGCTTCCTCTGATCTCTAGGTTGTAATGCTGTTTTCCTTTTCATCATCACGCTCTTATTACAAATGCAAATAAAAGTCTACCAATGGAGGAGCAAGCTGCTGTTGACCCTTTGCCACAATGTTGCCATGGATATTTTCCATGGTATTTTCACTGGATAAGGTCGGCTTTTGTTCCCAAAAACATTCATCTTGTACATGGGAAGAGAGATTGTGTAATTTAAAAAAAATAAAATAAAAAATGCACGGAGACTAAACATTAGTGAAACCCCCCCGACACTTTTGCGGACAAGAGCACGACACACTAATGAATCATAATTGTGAATATCTCCCAGGGTCAGCCAGCCTGCCCACATCACCTGTGGCACCTGTAGCTCCCAGCTCAGCTGTTGCTAGCCGCCTAGCACGCTCATCCAGCTGTAGTCAGGCTGATAAAGGTACCTGCAGCAGTGGAGTTGATAAGATTATACTGAATTTTCAACATTTGGACACTAACAACTGAAATTTGCTGTTCCTTTCTTGGTTTTTTATTAGTTTCTTACCCTCTCCTGGTTCCCGCAGGCTGTGCTTTAGTCATAATCAAACCCTTCTATGTCGTCTTTGGTTTAATTGCGTGGCTAAATTTTGCCTTCAGAGGTCTGGGCTAAAGGGATTAGTCCTCTGCTTTGCTGTTGCTATTTCTAAGTGTTTACTGCCTATAGGGTCATTTCCTTGAGATCAAGATGTCTTGATTTCTTCCTGAAACATTTGCTTTTAAGAAAACGGCTTTTAATCTAAATTGATTTTCCTGCTTGCAGCCTTTTCCTTTTAAAAGTTGTCTTCCATGGTCCTGCTCTGTGGAGCCCCAAAACTGATAAAAGCTAAGACAAGAGATATAAATAGGTGAATAAATGCTATTATTATGTGTTAAAATAAATGTCATACTTTGCCTTTATAATACAAACTGATTAGGCTTTGGTTTAGTGAACTTGTAGCTTTAGTGAGTACCTACTCGTTTAGTTAGCATACGCTTGTCAGCTAAAGATATATAGCATACTTAAACTTTACTACATTATTTAGAGTAAATTAATTGAATTATTTATTGATGAAGGCAGGCAGATACATTGAGTTTTTGCCAGACAACCCTCAAGTACATTTTGTCAGATTCGGGGCTCCGTATCTTTCAGTTCTTCCTTTTCTGTCCAAACAATGAAGCACTGTGTTTCCCTTTCAGAGTGGTTCCTCATGACTAATTGTGTTTTCACGTTGATCTGAAAAACCACAAGTTTCATCAGCGTCTTCTAATGCCTTTAACTGAGCATTGTTGTGTGTGTTGCAGTTTGTCCGCAACACAATCAAATAACATTGTTTGATAATTGCAGCACTTAAAATCTACCCCTTTAATTTTGCACTAGAGCTTTTTTTACCCCATTAATCCAATAGCATCATTACCTACCCTATCTAAGTGAATGAATTGTAATTGTTCAGACGCAATGCAAGCACAGCCAATGGCAGGAGCGATGGTCCTTTCTGATGACTTGAAGAACCCAGCCATTGAAAAACTGGATCTCGTGAGAAAGTGGAGCATCAACACATATAAAGTAAACCTCCTTGTCCTTGATTTATGTTCATGTCCTTTCCTTTATTCTGCTACCCCTCTAAGCCTTTGCCACACACTTAATCTTAATTTTCTGTTAATTAGGATAAGTGAACTATACTATATAGCTGTCTTTCTTGTTTTAGACTTTGCAGTTACACTTTTCTCATTCAGAATCTATCCCTTTTCCTCCCATTACTTAGAAGAACTCTCTTCACAGTCCCTTGTAGCATTTTAAAATTGTAGCCTCTTATCAGTGTGTGTTAAGAGCCTCTCCCCCTGCAGTGCACCAGGCAGATCCTGTCCGAGAAGATGGGTCGTGGTTCGAGGACTGTGGACCTGGAGCTGGAGGCACAAATTGAAGTCCTGCGTGACAACAAGAGAAAATACCAGAATGTGATGAGGCTGGCTCAGACGCTGGCCAGTCAGCTGTCCCAGATGATCAAGACACAGAGGCAGCTCGGCGATGCCTTCGCTGACCTCAGCCTCAAGTCACCAGAACTCCATGTGAGTCCATAAAGTTTGATAGAACACATATCGACCACTTGTGATCCCATAGGTCCCTCTTTAATTGTTGCTGTTGTTTTCCCGGTACATATTTAGATGAATGAATACTCTAAACACTAATAATATGCATGTGTTTGTGTTCTTCAGGAGGAGTTTGGTTACAATGCTGAAACCCAAAAGCTTTTGTCCAAAAATGGGGATACACTACTGGGTGCCATCACCTTCTTCATCTCTAGTGTGAACACACTTGTTGACAAAACAATTGAAGACACCATGATTAACATCAAACAGTATGAATTGGCCAGGTAACTTGAACAAATGTACAAAATGAAACTTAAATCGGTACCAGTTAATCATTTTTAGCTACACAAAGGCAATGCAAAGTTTTAGTATCCTTTTAGCTTTGTTTTTGTCACCACCAGATTGAGCTGTGTTTTCTAGCCACTAAATACGTTTATACGCAATATAACTTTTATGTGTTAGTTTATTAAGTATATGCAAATTGACATTGGACAGGTGGCATACAGTGGGTTTATTAGTGATTTTTTGCTAAAGAAAAGCTTATGGCATCTGAAAATCTGATGAGAAAACAGCAGTTATGGGCCATAAAACCAAAACAATGAGCAGAAACTGCTGAGCTGTGAAACTATAGGGGCAACAGACATTAAAAGTATGTATTTTACTATTATTATTTCAGACTGGTGGACTGGACGTGTGGTGCAGAGATTTGTCATGTAATTTCTCGTAGCCTTACTCTGACCATATAACAGCACTTAAGCTGTGTGTATGAGTGTGTGTCCCTGCATGTAGTGATGTATGACACAGCTCTCATGTTGTGTGTAAATTATGTCGCATCCCTAGGGTCGAGTATGATGCATACCGCACAGATTTGGAGGAGTTGAATTTGGGGCCACGGGACGCCACCACCTTGCCTAAGATCGAGCAGGCCCAGCAAATGTTCCAGGTGCACCGCGAGAAGTACGAGAGGATGCGAAACGATGTCTCTATCAAGCTTAAGTTCCTGGAAGAGAACAAGGTCAGCTGGAGGCTAGCTCTACTCTGCCCCAACATATCAGCTTCAAGTTCAATGCTCTCATAATCTCCCTTTTCCCTTTTTCTTGCTAACAATCAGGTGAAGGTATTGCATAACCAGCTCATCCTGTTCCACAATGCCATATCTGCATACTACGCTGGAAACCAACAGCAGCTGGAACAGACACTCAAGCAGTTCCACATCAAGTTGAAAATCCCAGGTGCAGACACTCCATCTTGGCTGGAAGAGCACTAATCAAAGTTTGGGCGGTTTTGACATGAAAACCCCCCAGAAACCCTCTTTTCCCTTCAACTCTATACTTCACTGCCTTTCAATCTTTGAATTGTAAATCTTTTAACAAAACACAGAAACAAACAAAAAACCACAATCTGTTTTAATCTTGAACAATTGTTCTCCTCTTCACCTTTGCAGGTCTTTCAAATCATAGGAAATGCACTTTTATATTGTGTCTTGACAAAAATGTCGAACGGGGAGTTATTGCAGTTATGGCCTTTTGTATTCCAGCTTATGAATGTTGTATCGCAGCATGGCAGACATGCTGGATCTGTGAGGGCAGCTACAACTGCCTTTTTATTCACATTTTTCCTCTACACTCACCAGCTGACTTTGATGAGGATGCATGCTTTATCTAAAGGACTCTATCTCAACATGTTTATAAGATTTGACATGTGTTGTGAGAACAACACAGAATTACATTCATATGTCTGGATTATGCAAATGTACAAATGATCATTTTTACCAGCAAATTTAAATTAAAGTTGTAGTTTGATATTTTGGTAAATATGCCTATTTGCTTTCTTGATTAAATGATTTTTGGCGTTCAAGACGACAGCCAGGGGCTGGTTAGCTTATAGCTTAACATTAAGATGGTAAAGGGGAGCAGTTAGTCTGATTCAGCTCCGAAATTAATCTTTTTATTGTCAAAATCCAAAGTGTAAATAGAAATCATGATTTTATGGGAGGTTTTGTACCTTAGGATTGACATAGGCAGGTTTCTTCCCTTTGTCCATTCCTTGCACTAAGCAAAGTGGTACTTGTTTTAACAGACAGACATGAGGGTTTGGTGTATGGTCTGGATCCTTTTCTCTACTTCTAGTATTTCCCAAAATGTCAAACTGTTCCTTTTTATACAAATTGAATCGCACTCACAGTAAATTCCACATGTTACAATGTGATTATTGCCTTCTTCATACTTGGTATTAACATGTCTCTTTCTCCCACTTTAACAATCGCAGTGCAAAAAGAGCTGCATGTGCATTTATTTGCATGTCAAGTGAGATGTGATCATAAGTGGACACATGTTAATCCCGGAAAATGTGGACCTGATGCTGCTTTTTAATCGATTACCCCTATTTTTTTTAGCATTTGCCTATTTAGCACACAGCTAAATAAGCGTGTTGATACCAGCCTTACGTGACTTGAATGTGCCTTGTTGTCACAAATTTGTTCTACTCCTTCATTCTTACTGGTGTTAAACAGCACCAGTTAACTCTTGATGGAAGAGAATGGACCAAATAAGCACAAACACACACTCCAAGGATATAGTTAAAACATATATCAGGTTTAAACACTCACAAATGTCACCTTCGGGTTTTTTTAAGTAAAAAGCTTCATTAATGACATAAAGTCTAAATCTACTTAAAGATGTGCAGTTTAATTAATGCTATTTATCTATATTGCTCATGTGCACATGTATGTATTTTAGATCATTTACAAAAACATGTAAGAATTGTACGATATATAAGGTGTGAACAATGACACGGTTACCCTGAGGAACTTTATCTTTTGTAAAAAATGAAAAACTCAGTGTCCATTACCTGAGCTGCTTCATGGGCTTTGCAGTATAAAGTATATTTTTCAGAGAGGACCCTTTTCACTCTGGTATAATTTACAGTATAACTTATCGTGATGTCCTCAGTTTGCTCATTTGTACTTCAGCTGTAGCGGTTTGAGTGTAAACCTTGTACAACAATCTCTTCTCTTTTTTTCTTGAAATAAGTGGACATACATATATATTTGTAATTTCCTCTGTTTTATTTAGCTTTTATGTGTCTGTGACCAATGCAGCCATTTAGCTTTGATTTCCTGGAGACCTACAGTTTATTGTGCTAGTACTAGTGGGACATTTTGTAGTTATGAAACATTAACCAATGTTGATTCAAAAAGGATTCAGAATGTGGTGGTACCTCTGTGGAACAATAAATTTTTCTTTTCTCTTACTGTGTAAGTAGTCGTTTATTGTACATTCATTTATTGACATATGGACTCAAATTGCTGTCATTGACAGATGTTTTTTTTTCTTCCTCCAAATCCAGTCCCTTACAACCCCGCCACACCCACAGATTTACATCTGACAGGATCTGGTTAATCCCTTGATAGGCCTTAAGGATGTAGTTTGCAGCTTCAGTGATGCATTTTATCTGTATGAACATAATCAAATATGGATCGTCATAACTAGGGCACAGTTTGGGATGACCATACTTAAAGCAACAGGTCACATAAGATCAGTAATTATACTAAAATAGCTTATACTCAAATAAAATACAAATAAAATGTATTATTATTAGTAATAGTAGTAATTAAGTGTGGTGCATGCAGGAATTGAAAATGACAAGATGTGAAAGTGTGCCACAAAAATAGGTCACTATATACTGTCTGTTGTATTGTTCATTGTAGAAAACTAAATTGGTGAATGAAGCACTAACAAACACAGAAGCAATAACATCCAAACGATATGTGTGTTATTTATTTACTTTTTGAGTAAATAAATAAGTACCATGCCTATACACTTTGACACAATGCAGAGGTGTGTTTTTGTGTTGTTGGTAGCAGCATTTGCCTGTGTTTGTGTGTGATTTTATTTTCACAATTGTCGCAATAATGTTGTGAGTTGCAATTACTTTGGTCAGTGTAATTATACATACACACATTTCATCCCCTCACGTTGGCCCCATACCCCAAAACACCGGAAGTAGTGTTTTTATATATATATATATATATATATATATATATATATATATATACATATATACATATATATATATATATACACACATATACATATACATATACACATATACATATATATGTGTGTATGTACACACATATACATATATATATGTATATATATATATATTAATATATATATATGTGTGTATGTATACACATATACATATATATAAACCCAGTGACTTTACACAGAACTCATCATCATCACTGGTTGCACCACTGGTTACGGCGACTGCTTGTGGCGCGCGCATGGAGGGAACACGTGAACGCGCCTGCTCCACTTGGACCAATCACGTCCCAGGAAGCTCACAACAACGCTACAACGCTGCCACCGTCTGTTCCTGCTTCTGCCGCTGCTGCTGCTGCTGCTGTGTGTGTGTGTGTATGTGTGCTGCAGCTCGGTGAGGACAGCAGTAGCAAGTTCACCTGACACACACACACACACACACACACACACTGAACAGCTTCCCTCCCGAGAAAAGTCAAGTGTCTCCTCCTCACTAACTTCAACGGTGTCGGAGCGGATTACGTTTCCCGGCGAGGCTCCTCATCCTCACGGTAAGTGGAGCAGGACGCTGCCGCCGCATCACCATTATCATCATTAATAACATCATTATCACCATTACCATCATCATACAGATCGTTTTAACTCTGCTGTGGAAAAGTCCCAGAGAGACTCGAGCCTGTGTTCGTGTTTTCCTTGTGTGCAGGTGTCCACAGCACTGCAGCTCACCTCACACACCTTTTTAAATGACATCATTATGAGGATTTAGTGCAGTTTTAGGCCTGCATGTGTTGCTTTACTGAACAGTGACAGTTAGAATTGTCTCACTTTTGCGGGATTTATTGCCAGAAGTCGTCTGAATCCAGTTAGCATGGCAGTGAGTGACCTCTAAATGTGCTTTATTACGTTTAACTGGAGGCTTTTGTAAGCCAAGGTGTGAAATGGGCCGTTTTTTTCACTCACTTTGACATGTAACATAATTAGTGTCAGTCTACATGAGGTTTTTATTTAATATTGTTTCACATAAGCAAGGTACATGTTGGTGTAGTAGTGATTTCAGGTTGTGGTAAATGGACTCCACTAACTCCTTCAGTGACTGCAGCATTTAACTGGCAGTTTACAATATTGTAAATGTACTGATTATGATTTTTATTATCACACAAACCCATAATCCCTAAGTAGCTCACGATTCAGGGCTGAACAATATGGCCGACATCTTATCACAATTAAAAACTTTTAATCAATTATCATTGCGGTAAATGTCAGAATAGCTTTTTCCTCCTCAGTGACATTTTAATAATGCATTTACTTGATTCAAAAAGATACTAATGGGCTTGTTAAACATTAAAAAACATGTAACAAATCTGAGGCAAACCATTTATATGTACTATATTTTTAATATGATATAATAAATGTGTTTGTGCTATGCATAGTATATTGATTATAAACTGTTTTTATACATGTACTGCTGTTATATCAAGTATACTTGAACAGATGCTTGATATACATGTGGTTTCCCACAAGTCACCACCATTCATAGAATTTCATTTAGGAAATAGTTTGATCCAAACTTTATTAAATCCCTCTAGTTCTGTTTCCATGACTGGCTTTTGAAGACAGCTATTGTACACATGGACATTTTTTTTAATTTTAAAAGTAAAGTGAGTACAGGAGTAAGAAACAGTGTTTCGTGTTGTGGTGATGGTTGTTGTGGATTCCTAACAGAAGACACCAGCCCTTTTTGCTCAGCATGTATGGCTTTACAACTCTGCCCCTGTCGGTTTTGTTCTGCACCTCAGACCAAAAGCTTCCTTGGCTTTTGTATGCTTTTATCCATGCTGAGATGAATTAGAGGGCAATCCATTCAAGTGTTGGGAACAATGCCCCTGTGGAAGGAAAAAAAAGGAGTTTCTCCCCGGGTCAGGTCAGGGGGGAGGGTGGTGTCACCCCCAGTTGCTGTGGAGGCTGAGAGTAACATGGAAAACTCAATTCTCTGACGTCATCATGAGGAGGAAGATATTTGGGAGGGCGGGGGCTTGATTTATTTGTGTGGGAGCAAGGAGGAGCTGAATAGTTGCTGGCGACTCGAGTCAACTCAAGTCTTCTTTATTGCCTAAAAATCTTCAAATCGTCAATGTTTTATAAACTCAAATTTAATCTGTGTGCAATGAAAATTACAAAAAAGAGAGAAATGCAAACATGAGTTGAATTTTAATGTGTTTTTCAAGGAAACTGATAATTTTTTCTGTTCGCTTATTCAATAATTAGCAGCTTATTAGATGAACATCATCACTTAACACGGTGACGAACACCATATCTTTTAGTTGAATTAACCCTTTTAACACAGAGTATATTGAAGATGACACGTTTGGGCAAGCGCACTTTGCATGACCGTCATTACCCGGCGACTTGACAGCGGTGTCCATTTTTGGCCTGTTTTTGCACATTGATACAAATGTGATTTTGAATTTTTTGAATGTTTTATACTGTTCAAATTTCTCATTCAACACAGAAAATATGGTGCTCATGTACAGCCACAATGTTTTTTCTAAATGGAACTTTTGGATTTTCTTCATTTTAAATTGTTTACACACTATTTTAACATGCAGTAAATTGTAAATAACAGATTGTGCAAGGTATTCTGGAAAAATGGGCAAAAGTCACAGGACATTTTACGTGTAAAATAAGCAAAAAAAAAAAAGAGCAGATGGACATCTTGAGGCTTAGGTGTTAAAGGGTTAAAATTAAATCATTTTGAGCACATTTTGACACTGAAAGTGCCTATGAACCATGTACAAGATAAGGCAACGATTTTCTTTTTTACAAATAAAGGATAATCTTATATTTCCGTCACATGTTTTATCTTCTAAATATTGTTTAAGGTTTTTGCTCCGTGGCTCCAGAGTCAGAGCTTGAAATGTGATCTGTGCCTGTGAGTAGTGTTTCGCCAGTTTGAAAGTCTTCTCCAATGACTCTGTGTCTTTGTGCCCTTGGGCAAACACTTCTCCCCACTGCCATGTAAACATGTTTGCATTCCCTCCATGTTTCCATGCTGGCGTCTCTATGGTGACCTAAGCACCTGCTTCATTCGTCACCTCAGTGTATCATCGTCACCTGCATCTCACTTCAGGAGCTGTCGCGTTTAAAGCCACTTTTTCAGTATGTGCGTTATGATGCTACAAAAGTCAGACTAGGAAGACGAGACACGCAGTAAGATTTTTGCCTGAAGCTGATCTCGGCACCAGGCTCAGATTGCTGGAGCATCAATTGGAGCCGTGAGTGGCAGCCGTCTGCTACAGGCCAGACACTGATCACAGGAACAAAAAGGAGTCGATTCAATGCTTTGTTTTTGATCTGTCGCCTCTCTGACAACGTGTCCTGTCACATCTCATTCGTCCCTCTCGTCATTACTTGGGTGGGTTTTTGTTTCACCTGGTTTTCTTTTCTCCTTTTTATTTTTTTTTATTAGAAGATTCAGTTTTGTAGATGATGTGTCATGTGTCAGGAAAATACCCTTGGCAGGATTTTCAAAGCTGCTGTGTCATTCTGTGGTCACCCCTAGGTGCAGGCCATCGAGCTGATTCATTCCTTCATGATGTTATTCATAATTCTTATGTATACTTAAATCATAGAGCCCATTCAGTGTTATTGGACATCAAATTAGCCCTGGAGGCAACAGGGAATGTTAAACATTAATTTGGTTTTCTATCTGTCATAAATACATTAGTCTGACTAAAATCGAGCTATTCTTAATAAAAGACTTACGTACCTGAATAATGCAATTGATAGTCCGATTACTCCTGCATGTATACCTTTAGTCGGACTGGAGTCGGACTTGCCGTTAAGGCATGCACCAAAATGTCCTCACCAACCTTTGACCCGGAAGTGGAATGAGACATCTTATCAACTGCAGTACTGTTGCTGGAAATCATACAGTGACGGCACGTTGTTTACCATTATTAAAGTACCTCCTCAACGTGCACTCCGCCTCACACAGTCACTGAACTGAATGGGTTGTGATTCGCCTCACGATCACCGGCTTTCAGCAGTGATGTCGCTAAATACACCAGTTACACTGTTAAATATTGATTTTAGAAATGTCCTTGCTAAATGTCAGAGATTAACGCATATTTTCAGATTTTTTAGTCTTTTTGACTGATCTACAGTTCGAAATTGTTCGGTTTGGTTCCTGTGTCGAACGTCGCACTCATGATTCTTCCAGTGACTACACTCTCTGACCAATCAGAGGTCGGCAGTCTGTTGATGTCACATTTTAATATCAGCTCAGCTTGCTTGGAACCTCGCTAGAGAAGCTACTGAAAAAAGTACTAGGTAATAATGGAAAAACAGAAAAATGAGTAGAGCCGAGCCGAGTCAAGATTGTATGAAGATGTTTTTGCTGTTTACCAACTAAAGTCTGAATGAGTGAGATGTTGGCAGCAGTTTCCTTCCTGGTCAGGTTTTGGATTTTTTTTTAAATTCTGTCACAGGTCAGCTTTCAGGCGTGATATAACCTGTTACGGCTCAGACACACATTCATATTAGTCTTAGGTGAAGCCTTGTTAAACAGTCATTAACACAACAGGCTCGCATGCTCTGCAAACCGCCTGCTTTAATCTTTAAAATCTAAAAAACGTGTTTCAGGCACGGGCTGTTATTAGCAGATTTGCACTAAGCTTGGCGTATATGTTGTGTTGTGGGCTCCAGTATCTGCACATGGTCTCCTATAGAGTCTGCAGGTGTCTGTGCTGCAGAAGTGAGGCTCAGTGCAGAGACTGCTGCTACAAAACAATTGTTGGTTGGCACTTGAGGTTTTTCCAGTTGACTCGGTTTATTTTTGTAAAAATAAATCATTCAGTTATGGGGGCTGTGATTTTAGTTTTGTACACGAGGTTGGGATATGCAAGGAAGAACAACACACTCGCAGCTTGGTCTTAAACTCAAGGAAAATAAGTACATCGGTGACAAAGAACTATATTCCTCAGTCGTCCATATCCAGGTGTTTTAGCTGCTTTTGGCCCAAAGATGTTACCACAAAATTGAACTATAGAAATCAGTCAACAACTAAAGATGGAGAAGCTTTTCAACATGTTTTATACATTATATCAATATGAGTCTTTGTGGTGCTTTTCTACACACTCTCACAGGAGTGTCCCATAATCAGCACTTACAGTGTTACTGCCAAACTCTGTGCTGTTTAGTCTTTAAACACTTGGTGCTGTTTAGTCCTCAAACAATAGTCAGACTGCCCATATAGACCCAGCAGCAGTATTTCCATGAACAAATGAAGCAGCAGAACACCATGTCAAAATGATCTGACGTGATAATCAATCAGAACCTTTAGCGCGTCTAAGTGTTTTACCCAGAAACCCACATTTCTGTCTGAAGAATTTGGGGTGAGATTCACCTATACTTGTTTTCTGTGTCTCGTTGGTTGCACCATGTAACCACAGACCTGCTGTCCACAGTCTTACAGTTCCACAATTAAGACATAATTTGTATTTATTTGGCAACTGGCGATAAATTCAGAATGTGACGTATCAGTAATGGTCCTGTATTTCTTATTCACTCATAGAACACACACACATACTGGATTTGGTCTCTTCTCTGCAGCTTTATTAATTAAAAATCAGGACTGTCACATCCAGCTGACAGCTTTCCTCTCAATCTATGCGGAGAGATGGGAGGCAGATAACAGTCTATTTATAGTAACATTAGTCAAATGTGGATGTACATCATTGACACATTTTAAGTAAGAGTGTGCGCTGGTGAAGAAACAGCAGAATGTCAATTATTCAACATTATATTCCTCAGTTAACATTTTTCTAATTTATCTCTAATTATTTGCCAAATCTGTGTCATTTTTTCTGTCTGTAAAGTGTTTTTTTTAACTCATTTCATCCTGCATTCATTTAGTCCAGTGACAGTCCTTTCCTCAACTTTAAACCCTACCCCTTACTTTTATTTCCTTTGGTTACCATCTGGTACTCGTGAATCTATGGCGTTTGATTCATCAGCCTAGATTAAAGGCAGATGAAAGGTAATCCTCTACGCCTGTGGGTGAGGTGGTGAAGGGTGTGACGCACCTTTAGTCCCATTGACACCTGGAAACGCCACTCATGTCCTGTGACGTGACCAGTCATGGCTTTGCATTTTATTTTTTAGCCAGAAACATCTCAATGGAATGACATTCATTTTGAGAGGGCTCACTTTTAAAGGGGTATTCTTGCTAGTTCCTGTTTCTTAGTATAAACAACGTCACAATGGTGCAGCGATGTGTGTCTTTAGCTCAATTCCAACCAATGAGGTCACACACTGTCGGTCATTTGTGACAAGTTTAGTTTCAAATGGCATGTTGTGGTCATGTACCTTGACCTCTTTTCGAATTCATATCCTTCTCTAGACTAAAACCACAATGTGATAATCTCCTTTAAACAGATTTTGAAGATTTGAGTTGTGTTTGAGCCGTATTAATCCTCAGTACAAAGCCTCATGTGTTTGTTGCACATGGCAATTTGTTATGGAGGCTGCTGATGTTTATGTCAAGTCATTTATGCTATTATCTTTAAGATTGTCACCTGCAGTTCTGGTTTAATCATACGTGTAGCCCTAAGTAATAGCGTCTGGCTTTTATTGTGGATTAAATTAGAAAGG
Organism: Solea senegalensis; assembly: GCF_019176455.1. Taxonomy (NCBI): domain Eukaryota; kingdom Metazoa; phylum Chordata; class Actinopteri; order Pleuronectiformes; family Soleidae; genus Solea; species Solea senegalensis. The sequence continues at coordinate 21,704,383 of NC_058026.1, forward strand.
ATCAACATGGATGAGGAGTGTTGGATGAGGAGTGGCATGAAGAGATAAGCAGAGGGTTTGAATGTGTTAAGGAAACAGATAATTCTTATGATGAAGATGATGTGATTTGACAGCATGCGGACACTAGAGCACTTACATGTTCATTGGTCCGGAGTCCAAACCTTGATTGCTTCGTGTCACTGGAGTGTAGGACAGCAAAGGTGATCATTTCATGAGCTACTTAAGAGTGAAGATCAAATTGAATTGTTTTGTTTGTACTGTTTATGCCGAATATGCAAATAGTGCAAGGCTTCCCGATTACTACTCAACAAATTCTTTACTCAACATAATATAGAAAAATAATAAAACACGGAAAAAATAAAATAAATTACATATTCAAAAAGGATTGAGATTTTTTTTTCTACTCTGGTAGATGTTGCTTCCTACATTATTAATATTTCACTAAACCATGAGTTTACATGCTGTAGGTGAGCTGGCACAGTCTGGCTCAGCCTCGCTGGGCAGCTGTATGCTCTGGTCAGCAGCAGTCTGGTTTGAAAAAGGATTTAATTTTTATTCAAGCAGATATTATGAATTATGTAGTGGCCAAGGTTCACTAAGAAAATAGCATAAAGGTACTTTAAGTATGCTTTCTATGGAAATATTTGATAAATGTCTTCCTTGTCCACTGCGTAATGTAAAGTTTCTGGTGTGTTTTACTCCGTTAGCTCTGTTTGTTGCACAGCCAGTGGCACGAGGTGGTAGATGCAGTGCAGTGCAGTGCACTTCACCACATATTTGACCTTTAGCTTGAAACTGAGGCACATTTTACCTTGATAATAGAACCTGTCAGAGGAGCCATTTACATAAAGGTGTGAATAAAACAGTGTCCGCGCAGTTTTGCATAGAAGTGTTTGACACCAACTGCCTTTGACATTGGTTCCTTTTTAATGTAATAGAAGACAGCATGTGGCTTGAATACAACAGTACTCATGCTGCAGTCTGTCACTTCTGCTGCATCCAGATGATGAACTACAGCCTCTGTGAAGGTCTGCAGCTCATAAGTGTTATTTCATTTCTTCTGTGTGTGAAAAGAAGGTTTTAGGCAGCACAGCTCTTTTGTCTTTGGTGTATTTCTTAAAGTTGTCGTGGGCTGCTGCTGCTACTCCGCTTCAGTGTGGAAGACCCACTTGATGAGGTTCCTGTTCAAACTTATGAAGCTCTTTCTATCATATTCACCATTTTATGTTCATTATGTTAGCATGTGAAAAGGGTTGGGACAATATATGATTTTATTCATCATGTAAAAGACCATTTCAATAGCCCCTTTTCCACTGCAGGAACTTTTCTAATTTAACCAGGATTTTGAAAAACCTCAGTGCTTTAACACCGGAATTACCCAGGGAAAACCTTTCCCTCGATCCCAAACTTTCCCCGTATGAAGAACCTACACATGACTAGGGACTTTTCAGATTACCAGGAACTTTAGAGGGTTGGGGCTGTGTGCTGAAGAACACTGATTGGTGGAACACAGTTTGTATCTGTTTCAGTGTTGCCTGTGCAGTATTCAGATCCTTATAGTGACTCTTTTTCAAAAAGTGACAAATCTAGCAACTTTTGCTGGTCTTAATCGAGACTTTTGAGACTCTGACGTGAAAGCATGTATCGTTCGCCTGTTTTGGCAACAGCACTCTGATTGTGAACAAGACCATTCCAGTGCAGTGGAAATGCAAATGAATTATTTTCCCCAGGTAAATTAGTTCCTGGTAATGAAAGTTTCTGGATCCTTTTAACTGGAAAAGGTTGTGGGTTGAATTCCCGACTCCACTAGTCTACATGCTGATGTATCCTTGGGCAAGACACTTCACCCCTCATTGCTCCTGTGGCCTGTGTTAGCAGTGTGTGAATGTGTATGAAAGATATATATACACACTGTATGACAGTGTGAGTGAACGAGTGAATGGGTGAATGGCAAAACTGTAGTGTAAAGCAGCTTTGAGTGGTCATCAAGACAAGGAAATCACTGTATAAATACACACCATTAGAGGTTTGCAAAAATAGGTCAGGTCACAGGTCACACCTGTAATATTGACATGAAATGTACTCGGGGTGACACATACACATACACAAAAGAGTAGAAAGTTAAGGATAGTAATTATATACATGGATAGGTGTCCTCAAACATTTTTATGAGGACCAGATTTGATATGTGAAGATTTCTAGGGGCCAATAGTCAGTTCTTTTTCTTTTTTTTAGCCCTAACAGTTACATACAAATGTAGTGTTTTATAATCATTTCAGTCTGTTACGACTGAGTTTGGAACTCAGGACTCAGGTTTCAAAGCTCAACTCCTTACCAGATGAGCTAATGGGGATGACACATAGTTTGGGCTGTTTTCTACTTTGGACATGCCTGATACAGACAAAGTATTACAGTCAAGAGTGATTTTAGAGTGCCTCTAAAATCCCATCACTTCCCGTCCCCTCACCCTCGTTTGGACAAGTTGGGATCAAGGTGATCAGGGGGATCAAAAACAAAATGATCTGACAGCGACATCCCACTAAGCCCTACCTAAAGCTTCTCTGTGCTAATGAGCATTCCCATGGTAATGATGATGGAGCAGGTTTGGCCAAATCCCTTGTGAAGGCACCTCTTTGCCCCTGTAGTGTAAGTGCGGGGTCTTCACTGACCTCAAGGAAATTGAACTGGAAGTTTGCAACAGCAGATTATTATAGCAGGCTGTGGCACCTCAACCTTCAGAATGACATATTTGTGTGTTATAGGAGATTTTGTCTGTGTTGGAACTAACGTCTCCCTGTAAATATGACAACCTTTACAGTATCTATAGAACAAGAAAAAATGTGTATTATACAACCACAGGTGCATAACATATTAAAGTAAAATCAATAGTGTCTTGGTAGAAAAAAGTGTCTAGAACATCATCAGTGCTCTTTTTCATAGATTCTTGAAGGACTCGACTAAAGCGATGGTTGTTTTTTTTAAATTTAGGTTCAAATATTTCTCATTTCTCATCATCTCAAAAATCTTTCATGGTGTCAATTTGAAATTCATTTGCACATCAGCGATTTTGGCATGTTTTAGCAGTGAAAACTTAAAATGTTAATGTGTTACCGAGTGTGACAGGACTGCACTTTACTTTCAAAATGGCTGCTGTGAAAAGGGCCTATTTGTCTTTAACTCGGGTAAAGACTTGTGAGAAAGGGCCCCACACCCACTGCTTTAGAAGCCATTTCTTTCTTCATGTTAACGTTGACTTTTGTTAAATTTGGCTATGTGAGGGTGGGGTACTCCCTGTCAGTAATAAAGACCGATAGGAGTGGGACAGCCTCAGGGTTAAAAGCAGGTGGTCCTTGATATGAAGCCCCTCATCTGTCTGTGTTCATTGACGGCAGCAGGTGGATGTGGGGGAATCTGCTTTCTTTCCCCTCAGGGCATCTCTGTATAGTGTTACTGAAAGGTGTGTTTCCTCCTCTGTAAATCATGTCACTTACAGCCTTGTTGGTTGGTTTTGTAACTTCATCCAGCTTTTGGAAATTAAATGACTATAAAATACTAGCAATGCATCACTGTCAAGGAGCTGATTTCTGTAGCGAGGCAGCACCTGAAGCCTGAGTGCATCTGACACCACGCTCAGAAAGCAAATGTGTGAAATATGTGACCTGCGATTGAATTTGCCTGCTTGAGTTGCAATATTTCAACTTGAGCAGAACATTTCTTGACGTAACTGACTTCTACATTCAATATCATAACCATAATCATATACACCAGCAAACCAAATAACAGTCAAACTCAAATAACATGGAATTTTATTTTTGACTAAATTGCAGATAAACTAGTGGTAAGCAGGAAGGGTGACCATCCAACAGGTTTCATGGCTGCGTGTCTCGGGTAAAAGTCACACAGTTTGTCCAAAATATTGATTTTAAGTACAAAAAAGAAATGTACATTTATAGTTAAATACTATGTGTTGGGTTTTTTTCCTCCATCGTCACTGTTTGAGTGTCCACCTTTGTAGCAGAGCAGGAGGAGATGACTCAGTGTGAGGTCAGATGTTCTCACTGTCTTATGAATTAGACATGAGCGATGGTGGGGTCCAGCTCTGAGGACAGCACAGCTGAGTGTGCAGCCTGATGTTAGCAACATGAGGCCACCTGTGACGTCTTCCTCTTTATCAATTAGTAATATACTCTCTGTCTCATGTGGACAAGGAAGCTGTGCTCACTAATGGGAGATTACCACTAAGAAGATACAAAGTTATATATAAGAAGCGGTGTAATCATTCAGGAAATCACTTGTAGTGTTAGATACTTTTTATTTTCTTTATCAGAACAAACCCAGACAACCTGACTATTTTTGGTTCTGATTTATTTCCCCTGAAACCAAATTCTTTTCCCACAACGTATCTGAAAAAAATCACCCCCATCACCACCAGGCCTTTGATTTATTTTGAGTTTTTTTTTTTCTTTTTGTCAGAGCGTCTATTCATCTCTTTGTTTAAACAGAGAGTAGTATCAGATCACTGTAGCCAGGCCAACTGTGGCAGTGAGTGATGTGTTGTCCTGAAACACAACTAGTTTCCCTGCAAGTGAGTGCAACAGTGCAGCCGTTGATTTGACAAAGAAAGAAAGGGGAGGGTGGGCAACTCGAGTACTTCCTTTCCTCCTGGTGAGGGAGGATTAAGAATGTTTGGGTTTTCCCGTACTCATTTACCACATCATCAGTGAGCACTTATGTGGTTAATAAATTATCCTCTGGACTGTTGTTGACAATTTGGTGCAGTTTATGTTTCTCTTCAGGTATACAGTAAATCGAGAAGATCACTTTTGATTTGATAATTGTTGCTCTGCAAAAATAAAGTAATCAATATATGATAACTAATCATGGCTCTCTATATTTGGCAGTTTATGTTATGGCTCCCTGGTTGGTGTGCTGTCAGTATCCATATCTGTGCTTCTTTTCTTGGTTTTGATAATGGATGGATTTAATGGAGGATGAGTGTATTTCAAGGACATTTTTTTCTATCAATTTTTCACAACATTAAACATGTCTTTTTCCACTTTATAGCCAAGATGATGAGTGTTACATTTAAGCATTTAGCGACTGACAAGAGAGGAATAAGCTACAGAGAAGAAGTCTTGGAAAGGACTCCACTCTATAGGAACAGTGGACTGATAGAGGGTGAGAGTGCAGGGTAGGGGGTAAGGTAAGTGCTAGGACAGAAGATGCTCTTGAAAGAGCTGGGTTTTCAAGAGCTTCTTCAAGGTAGACAGGGATGCCCCTGTTCTGGTAGCGCTTGGTTGGTTATTCCACCAGCGTGGAACGGGTAAAGAGTCTGTATTGTCCTGTGCAGGGTGTTGGCATCGCCAGACCACAATCCTTGGATGAACAGAGTAGTCGAGGGGTAACATAAGCCTTTAGGAGAGCATTTAAGTAACTGGGAGCAGACCCATAAACAAAGATGTATTTACTTATATAATACATTTCAACCTAATTCGGTTGATAGCTTGGTAACAAACCCTAATGGTTGCCTATAGCTATTCTTCTAAACCTATACTTAATCCACTGTTGTGTGCCATCTCTCAATGTCTTCTCAGCTGGTAAAGCTGTTAATACTAAACTTTTCTATATAGAGTAACACCAAAATCTTACATACAGCACATTTAACCTACGGACAACACTCTGCTACATGGGGACTGTTTAAGTTACCAAACTGTGTAACATAAGTTGTATGTGTAATGCCACTGACCATTATCCAGCCCAGAGCCTGACTTCAAAGCCCTTCAACACTAGAAAACTATTATTGTGAGCCCCTCTGACTGGGAACCCCTTCTCTTTTGATCTGTCACACCCCTTAATTTACCCCTAATTTCAGATTTCCCATGGCAGTGTGCATGACTGCCTCTGTATAATCCTGTCCTATGTTGTTTTTGTTGCTCTTGTAGCTCCATGGCCGTCGCTGCCCTCCTCCCCCTGGGTGGTAACCTTCAAAGCAGAGCGCTCTGCACCATGGATGACCAGCAGAGTGATGGAGATGGACAGAATCAAAGGACATGCTCCCATTATTGTGAATAGATGAAGGAATATAACCTTCCCTCAGCAGAAAAGGGACAGCACTGAATCATTTTTGTTGTTCAGACTGAACGGATGCAGCTAGAAGAAAACAAGTTTGTAAATCATTCTTGAAAAAGAGGAAATAGTGATCAAATATATTCAGTTTGTGGACCACACTCTCTCTTCATAGAGCTCATGTGCTAAAGGACTTTGGTCGGACTGTGATGCTTGTTATGAGTTGTCCATCTACAACTAATGAGCCAGAGAGCTGCAGCAGTAAAGGGAGTAGCACCACCTCCTCCATCACCACCTCAGACCTCTCCTCTATGTCCGAACACACTCACTCCTCACTCCCTTCCCATGGTGACACTCCTGACACCTTCAAACATGAAGCCCCGCCTCCTCCTCCACTGCCACCACCACCACCTCCGGGAGTGCCCCCTCCTCCTCCGCCGCCAGCAATCACGTCCATTAACCACAATGGGAGAAAAAAGCGCCGCGTGCGCAGCTTCTTCTGGAAGCCGATTCCGGAGGAGAAGGTACGCGGGAAGCCCAACATTTGGACGATGGCAGTGCGGCAGCAGCAGTACCAGATTGATGTTCGATCTGTGGAGGAGCTGTTTGGGCAACAGGAGGAGGCACTGACAGGGATCCGAGGGGTGACGTCATCCACTGGATCCTCAACTCGTGTGTCCCGGTCGCGCTCATTCAAAGAGAGCAGCAAGGATGAGGTGAGTCATTGCCATGACCTTTACTACCTGATGGTGAATTACAGAATTACATTAGTCCTGTATTTGAAAAGGCCTTTTGTCTGGGATATGTCTATATTTAACTCACACAGGACAACCAATATAAGTGCTGTTTAACACCATACAGTTTAGAATCTGCTGTTGGTAATTGAATGATATCCTGCACTAACGTCATACTTAAGATGATTCTAAGATCCAGGGGTTCCTGAACTGGTCATGTGTTATTTTACTTATTATATAAGAGACATTCACATATGGGACATTTGCCTCCAGCTAAATTAACTAATGTATTTAATTATTTAAATTATTATTACTGTTCAAATCCAAACCAAATTGTAGGGTTTTCAAAATTATTATTTTATAATATTAATATTATATTATATGCATTTACATGTAAAACTATGAGTCTCACACGATGAAATGTTCAAGTTTAAGCCCAGATTCAGTAAATTTGTTTGACACTCACAAACTGTTTTTCATGCACTGCCAGTGTTTCTACAAAGAAATGCTGGTTACTGCTGATCCTGAACACATTTCTGATGGGACCCAAAGACCCAGATTCATAACTGTCCAGAGCTAACTATACACTGCTCCTGCTATAATGTGATATCCCTGCAGGGATACGTTAGGTAATGGTGCTTAGTTTCAGCTTTTCTTTGAGTGTAAAACATTATTTGTGTCAGTGAAGAACAGGAAAGCACGCTTGCATCATTGTGTACTTCTGTAAAGTGACACACAAACAGTAAAACCCCCGTTTATACCATGCGGCACAGTTTATTCTGTCAATAGTCATAAAAGGTACTAAAATATCCATCTGTTGCAGTTCCGAGGGGTGGAGCTAGACACACTGCAGTCTGCTGATTGGTCAACAGAAAAACATCAAACACAAAATGCAGCATTTTTAAATACAATGTGCATTTTAACAGAAAGGATTTTAAGGCCTTTTGTGCAACTTTTTTTTGGCAAATAATGTCAGTGTGCAGCAGTATTTGCTAGAGCAGCTATCGCCATTCAGCTGAGAAACCTTGAGGTGGAAACACAATCAGAACAGAGTTTACCATTCCAAACCATACCATGGCGAGCTGAACTGTACCTGTATAACTTAACTTAACTTAAGTTAACTATAACTTATCTTGTTTTATGTATAATTTTAAGTTATTGTTTAAATATTACTAAGCTTCAATATTAGAGAGTATAAACAATTTTTAAGGGTTATGGTTACCCTTGACATGTTGTTGTAAAGTTCAGTACTTTATTTTATTCCACCTCACCAGCACTGGCCATTTTAAGTCTTTAATTGCTGTTGAAAAGCTATAATTATTTCCTGTGAGGGAGCCTTTTTAAAAAATGTACATGCTGTACAGTCATCTCTCGAAGAAGAAAAGAAAAAAACATTGTTAACAAAGAAGGTGTGAACTACACATGTGGCCTGGTTGGATTTCCATGTCCCATAGGGTTGGAGTAAGTGGTGGTGTTGGTAATGTAACACAACAATGAGCAGGAAAGGTTAGCAGCAGAGGAGGGAGTGTGTTTACTGTACATGTGTTTCAAGGCTTCTGCTCACCAGAGCCACAGTTGAATTACTAATGGTGTCTCTCATGTGTTTTCAGATCAGCATTCTTGACTCCAAGAGGGGGATGAATGTTGGCATTTTCCTGAAGCAGTTCAAGAAGTAAGTCCTGCATCAATGGAATCAGTGGAATATGTGCAAATTAGGGCACTGGCACCCAAGTCTGTCGAGGCCCAACAGTGAAGGCTGACTGGTTATAGCGAGGTGGTACATGCATCAGCTCAAATGGGTTGAAATATTGAAAAACTGTGTCAAAATGATATCGGCATTGGTATCAACCTACCGAGGGCTACTTTTGTTTTGTCCAATACCAATATCCCTGCCTTGGGTAGCAACCAATGCCAGTATCATTTTGACACAGCAGTTTTTCAAGCTTTTAAACCAAGGTGTAAACAACACATTTAAGCCAATGACCATAACCAGTCAGCCCTTTCCCTTCTTTAAGCCCTTTGAGGCATATTATGTGGTGATGTTGGGTTATATGAATATAATTGACGTGACTTGATTTACTGGCTATTCCCTTAGTAAGGGATTATCAGCCCTGCACACATTTGGCTGCTTTGCATACCTTTAGGTAAGTTGTGAGTTGGTTAACAACTATAGCACATGGATCTGTCATTTGTTTATCCAGCCTTGGGAAGCCATGTGTTAGTTTTTAGAAATGGTTTGTTCTCCATGTTGTGAATAAATAGAGAAATGCTGCACTTTTAACTTTTCGCATCGTGATATTGTTGGTATCGTGGACCATGTATCATGCATCGTATCGTAAGGTACCCTGTGATTCCCACCCCTGCAGCAAACAGTATGACATTTCAGTGAGACAAATATAATGAATGTCAATGTTGTTGTGTAACTGGTTTAGAGATATTGAGCCTGGAGCCTAGTATTAGGATTACTGGTGCACAGTGGCGAGATGGAAGGAGAGTGGTGAACATAGTGTAGAGGAGACAGACAGAGAGAGAGCTTTCTGTCATTTTGACGAGGTTACGAAGTTTCTTTATCGCTTGGGAAAATTGTAACCCAGTGAAAGGGAGGAAGGAAAACATGATTTCTATCCTTTAATGTGCTACATTTTAAGCTGGTTCACTCTGCTGTCCCATGAGGAATGAGTCCTTACATCAATGGTGTCTTGAAAACATTCACCTTCTGCTTGGCTGAGGAAAAATAGTCCATTAAAAACCTTCATAACTGAGACAGATTAGGGTCAACATCTCTGTCACTAATTCTAATAGGCTTACACAGTGCTCCATTGTTTATAATGAATTGGTTCAGGAAATCTTGAGGTGTGCTCAGGCAGACTCAGCGCTGTGTTGCATAACTAGTCTGAAGCACAGTACAAGAAGTGTGTTAGGTGTGTGATTTCATGTCTATTTGCATGGCTCCCCACTGTATTTTAATGTCATTTGACTTTCAGTCATACTGCGCCCTGTCAGGAATGGGTATGAACAGTGACCTCACCAGGGTCAGGGTTTAGTTTTGTAAGCAGATTTTAACACTGGTTCACTCGCTGTCCCATATTATTTCGGACTGACAGAGTCTGACCAAATAAAGGTGCAGTGGAAGAAGCTGCTGACGGTTGAATCTCAATTCCCGGGTCAATAAAGGTTCAGTGTGTAGTGGCGTATTTCCACCGGCTCTACTCGCCTCGCCTCGGCACGGCATGGCATGACAGGGCACAGTTAGGTTGCATCTCGAGTACCATAAAAAGTACCTACTCAACATGGGCGGAGTCATCGCTGCACGCCTGCGTGAAACTGCGGTGACTTTGTTTTATGCACGACATACACACACACACACACAAGACAAGTGACTAGTGACTTTACACCAGACTCCTGATAGTTGTTGGAGATTAACCCACGTTTAGCTACTCAGACCAATCATCGGCAGTCTGACCAATCATCGCAGGTAATAAAAACTATTACTATGCTAGTGGAAACGCTACTTAAACCATGCCGTGCCGAGGCGAGTAGAGCCGGTGGAAATATGCCATAAGAATCAGTGGCATCTAATGTAGGACTTCTCCACTCCACATTCCAGAAAGGATATCATTCTCTATTATTTTTAAAAGCTACTTCACAATTATTGATCAATAACTTATAAAACATGTTGGTTGCCTAATCAAAATCAGAAGACATATTGTTATATGTGTTTATCACTGTATAAACAATGCAGAAAAACAAGTTGAAATTAGTCATTATTAGTTGTTTTTTTTACTTATTTAGGTGTTTACTAAGATCAGTACTATGTTTAAAAATGTTTACTGTGCAATAATGTTTTATGTAAATCACTGTTTTCTTGTTAAATCAAGACCATTATATGGGATGTATTTAAAGTTATTTATAATTAAGTTCACAATCACTCTCGTTGTTTTGGTTATATATATTGGAACCTTTTTAATATACAGTACACATCAGAAAGGTTTTACCGTCCAACATCAGTATATGCCTAAACCCCCATTGGTCCTCATTGTTTAGGCTCTAATCTTGCATTCTTTTCTCTCTAATATAGACTTACAAGTACTTTTAGAGTCAGGAAATTAATGTCATATTAGCAGTAAAGGAATGGAGTTACGAAGCTGAGGAAACGTCTGATTACAGAGCTTTTTTGACCTTTGTGGATTCTCATTTCACTCCATTTTATTCCTCAAGGATCAAAATGAAAGTGTTGAAATACAGACAGGTTAGCAACTGAAGCTGGGCCAAAGCTAACCAATGGTGTCCAGCACCACAAGGATATCTATTATGTTCTTCTCTGTAAACACAGAGGAGCAAACATTAAAAGAGAACACCTGTGCTATTCATTATCAAACTTAAATGAAGTGCTGTCTCACCTTCAGGTCCAACCGCTCTATTGTCGAAGACATTCGACAAGGAGATGGAAAGATTTATGGAGCAGAGCTGCTCAAAGACCTGCTGAAGCTCCTTCCTGATGCAGAGGAGGTCTGTGTTTGAGTTTTTGTTTTCGTGCATGTCTGTGAAGCTTTTAACAAATAATGAATGGCATAAGGTTTTTGAATGAAGATCACTGCTGAACAAAAAAAAGGACAGTTTATGTGGAGTGAAGAGACACTAGAGGCTACTAAGCTTCCCCCTTTCTTTCTTTCGTTTCTCTACAGATAAAGAAGCTGCAGATGTTTAAAGGAGACCCAGACAAGCTGACACTGGTCGATTCCTTTATGTACCTCTTGATCCAGGTGCCACGGTGAGTTGATCTTCATGGTCTAGTTTGTGTCAAACGGAAACGTGAAGTCACTTGTTGACAGTCAGTGAATCATGAAGGATATGCACAGGTCAGGTACCTTGCTCATTGTTCATCTAACGGTGTGCTGTTTTTTTTGCATAGGATTACACTGTACACTGTCTTTAGACTCCAGAGTAAACTGAAACTTATTATTTCTCACTTGATAATCACTGAAAAATCCCTGCCCACACAGATTAAAGTGCTGCTGCTGCTTCTTTTAAAATTATTATTATTTTCCCAAGAGAGGCAATAGCCAATATAGGGTTTATGATAAATATGCCAATGTTTGTCTGTACAAGAAAACTTAAAGTGTAGCCCAAAAAGGGAAATTTGAATGTAGCTTCATAAATAAAGAATAGAATAGAATAGAATTTCTTTATTGTCACTGTTACATGTACAATTTAATTGAGTGCATTCCTTATTAGTGCAAAAGAGATATATATAATATATAAAATATGAAAATAGATTCTAATTTAACCCTTAGAACACAGAGCATTTTGGCTGCTTTTTTTTCCACTACTATGTTTAAACGTACAGTATATACAGAGGCTATAAGAATGTGCAATATAGAGTGTCTTATATTCATTTTTTCAGCTCAACTTATAGGTAATCTGTTGAAAAGAAAAATAATAATTTTCACCAACTATATAAACACACCTGATCAAAAAGTACTGTTTAAAATCGGACTGAATTTCACAGTTCAAAGTTCACATGGCTTGTTTTTATGAACAAAAATAAAAGAAAAACTGTTTATTTTGTTACTTCTGCACTATTCTGCTACTTTATATCACTACTAAAAATGGGATATCAAATGAATCATAACTTTCAACAACACATGTGACCTATAAACACATGCCCCCAGGATGTCAATATAAGGAGTTGTGTATTATTCCTATGGCAAATTACCAAGGGTGCACCTGCGGCACAGATCTGTACCACGTGAGCACAAAGGGTTAAAAAGGGTAGAAAAACCCCCACAAAAGACAGACATCTACGCTCAGCGTAGTTGCACAATCACTTCAGACTGTATGGTGCATTATGGTTCCATATATTAATGGCTATGGTGTAAAAGCAGTTTTTTGTTTGTTTGTCAGTGTTTTCATGGATCTGTATCATCGGCCTAATGGCAGCAGTTATGACCAGGGTTTGATGAGTCCTGCAAAAATGTCTGTGGCTTTTCTGAGGCAGCGGGAACTGTTTAAGGGAGAGGGCAGCCAACCATATTCTCAAGGCGATCTTGATTGATTGACCTGGAGCGCTTTCCTCTCTGCCACTGTGCAGCTGGAAAACCACACACAGAGACAGTCCCAACCCTAACATGAACCCTATTAAATAAAGCAATTATATACAAGACAATCAAGCAATCAATCAAAATAACCTGAAATCAACAGAAAGAGTGCAGCTGACCACCCCCAAAGGGGGTTGTGCACGTAAATAGCCATAAGGTGGAATTAAAATATATATACTGAACACTGTAATATTAAATAATCAGAGTATTAGTTAAGTAGTAACTTTGTGTTTGAATGCTGTGAATTTTTAACAGCCGGTGAAGTTGAAGATGTGGTCTATGTTCTACTGAATATTAAACATCATGTATCCTATTTATCAGCCTTGAGGACCCTTGTATAAACATTTTAATAGCTCTCTGGGGAACCTTTACCATCCCTTCTCTCGACCCTTGGACTCAGATCCACTTCAGATCCAAGGTTTATCCCTGCTGTGCTTCGACTCTTAACAGGTTTGATGTTCGGATTGAGGCCATGGTCCTCCATGAGGAGTTCTCTCCTTCCTGTGCTGCGATGAGCCACGAGATCGATGTTGTCCGCATCGCCACTAAAGGTAACAGCACACGCGCCCCAGTGGCTACGGCCATACTCGCACAGTCACACGCACTCAGGACAGATGACCCAGATATTTGAGCTGATAGTTGACAGAATGTAGGAATGTGTCACTTGAGAAACAGTGATGTGGGGACACAGTGGAAAGAGAAGGCTGTGTCATGTTAGTGCTGCTTTGAACTGATAATTTTAAACTTGAATATAGATAATTACATAAATTGCCATCATTTCTGTTGACTGTACAATAATTCAGCGTCCTGACTTTTAAATAAAGTAGTACAGTAAACAAAAGGCTGCTATATTCAAATAATTACCAATTTATTTTACACAGAGTTGATCAGCTCCACATTTCCCACGCTGCACACAGGATATGATACATTTTGATAGAGCTATATAGAGCTTGAATAACCACCAGGGGGCAGCTACACTGGTTGTAAAAAAAAGAATTTTGTTTGAATGGAAGTCTATCAGAAACTGAGCCTAATTATTATTTTTACATTTTTCTGAGGAGATTCTTAAGGGTGACGTCTTGACTGGTTGCCACTTGAGTGCCAGTAAAGTGAGATGAATGCATGCTATGCATGATTCTTTCACATTTCATATTAATATTTTAATCACAATCATGGTTGTAGCTGCTTACGATTAAATTAACATGATTATGTGATATTGGAAAGCTGTGCTCCTCCAAAAACACTGCCTGACAACAGTACATGCCTGCATTCGACAATCACAGTTGAAAATACAGAAAACACAGAAAATAAGGAACTCACTTACTCATTTACACTGTTTTGGTTTCTGTGTTTTTTTAAACTTTAATTTGTATTTGTTTTTTCATTTAAATACAATACACACACAAAAAACCAACAAACAACAAAAGAAAAACACGTCCATTAGTAGCTTATAGGTCGTTCCATTCAGTAAAGTATTGCACTTTCCACACAGTGCACACGCCTCCCCCTCCATGTATCTGATATACAGAACTTTACATTACATTACATACTACATTACCCACACACAATAGCATATTTACAATAGCATTTATATGTATGTAACTTTATATCAACCAAATATGATATTTTATCTAACCCTAACCAATACGGAACAAATCCTTATTTTACGGAATGGTTGGCAGACCTACCTGAACCACACAGCTCCACTCTATAATGTTCACCATCTTTGTTTGGTGTTTTAGCTAAAATGCTAATTTGTTGTTGATACAAAATAGAAACGGGAAAGGCTTCAGGACATCCTGAACTCACAAAACCTGGTGTCCAGTTTGTGAGCGTGTGATGGGGGAGTGTTCACATGGGCTCACCTCATGAACACAGTAAACAGAAGCTGGACCGGGTTACCAAAACAGTGGCTCACGGAAAATCCCTCTCTGCTCTAGAATGGAGTTCATCACTATATAGTTCATATTTGTTTCCTGATATGTAGATATGAATGTTGCATCGTGATATGATATTGTTTATAGGGTTTTTTTAGGCTTTAGGTCTTAATGAACTCACCATAATACGTTTTTATTTAAGACTCTGTGTCATTTTAGCTGAGTCAGTCTGTCCGGTCTTTTTGTGCTTTATTGGATTTTACTTAAACCGTCTCGTCTTCAGTACAACAACTCCTGACTGCACAAAACACTGCACTGGCTAAATGAAGTAGAACGTTTATGACACCATTTAATTAAAACTGTCAGTTTGCACCAAAGAGACTGGTGATAAAAATTGAATTTAAATATAGATACTTTTGAAACATCCTTTGTATACTATACTATACCATTCTATACTATATTATGGTTTGAAATCTCTAATTGTGTCTGTATCAATTTCCTCCTACAGAGTTGATGAACTGCGAGGAGCTCCATGCCATTTTGCATCTGGTGCTGCAGGCAGGAAACATCATGAATGCTGTAAGTCCATGGTTCTCAAACTGTTTGTGCGTGTTCTACCAGTGGTACACAATCTTCCCCTGATGGTACTAAATCAGAAATGCTGTTCCGCTGTATATACCAGGGTATGTGATCGGAGTGGAGCTGAGGAATTTTGACCAGAAAATTCAACAAATAACAAAAAAATAATAATAAATTCAATAATAATAACTAGAGTCCCCTCATCTCTCACTCCATCTTAATCTAATTTCACTATACCAGTGTGTGAAGTATATGTGAGGAAGAGGAGGATGATGAGAGAGTGGATTATTTTATTGGGAATAAATCACTGTAGTAAGTCATCTTAATCTAATTTCACTATACCAGTGTGTGAAGTATATGTGAGGAAGAGGAGGATGATGAGAGAGTGGATTATTTTATTGGGAATAAATCACTGTAGTAAGTCATTTTAATGTCAGCCATAAATTAGACGATTATCTGTTCAGTCTTAATCATTCTTAATATTTTCTAGTTTCTCTGACGTCTCTCACTGTGTTGTCATGGACTTTAATAATCTGACCCTTGACCTTATTATACAAGCTATTGTTTTGATAATATTTATATTCATTTTCCCATTTGCAGGGTTATGAAGCATAGAATTATGACAGGGGAGTAATTATGGATAATATACATTTGCACGACAGAACAGTTATACAAACTTATAATAATAATAATGATAGTCATAATACTATCTTGAATACATGCTGTAAGACTATCATTATTATTATTATAAGATTATCCATAGTCAATATACCAGGCTGCATTTCAATATAAAATTGTAACCAAAACAATTAAAAGAAAATGTTGGGTTCCTGACAATTACTTTTAATAGTAATTAATCTGCCAATAGCTTCCCCAATTTGTTCATTGATCAATTTAAATGTTTCATGAAGCCTAATGGGATGTTCTGTAATTAAAATTGCTTTTCTTGTGCAGATAGTGCTATAAAATATGAAAAGAGTTCAGACTGAATTGACTAAATTCAGTTGATTCATAATGGAGGTCTATGGCACCAGCAATAGGCAAAAGGGTAAACTTTCAAAACATGGAACATTCAGTCGAGCAGAATCACTACATTACTGCTTTTTTCATTGAATTGTTTGACAATAAGAAAAAAAATGCAGAATGCATACAGACCAGATACAGTATATCCTTTAATTTTCTTGTGGTGTATTTTGTGACCTTTTTCCATTGTTCCTCTGTGATCCTCAGGGCGGTTATGCAGGAAATGCTGTGGGCTTTAAACTGTCTTCACTCCTCTCATTGGCTGACACTAAGGCTAACAAGCCAGGGATGAACCTGCTGCACTTTGTTGCCATGGTTAGTGAAAGCTGCACATACATACAACATGATTCATACAGTGCCATTCAGGCCTGTACTGTCTAGTGTAATCCAATACAAAGCAGCAACGTGGGACTACAGATAATAACCATGGAGTTAAATCAACAATTATCGTGCAAACACTGAAGCTTTACACATTTGTTGGATGGAAGAGTAATAATTAGAGGTTCTGTAGTGTTTTGATGGTATTCAGGTATATGTGTGTCTTTATTTTTCATATATTGTGAAGTTTATGCGCTAAACATCAACTGTGTAAAAAGCTCACCATTTAAAGTAATTTTTGGGGTTATCGTCATTTTTATGACGCATTTCTTATTAGAAAGTGTCAAACTGAGTTCCACAGAGAAAGCTACACTTAATAATAATAAATCGAAAGCACAACATGGAGGAAAATGTAGTTATTTGTCAGCTGCAGGTAATTAGTTTTATATGCATATTTCACTGCCGTGGTGCGTGAATAAATATTGACCTAACAGTGAGATTACAGACAGCAGGAACACAACAGATGGTGACAGGAAATAGAGAAGAGCAAAGAGTGGCTGGCCATAACCAAATAATGAGTACTTGGTCACACAGCAATTCTCCATTTTACTCTGTACAATAAAATACATGTGAATTTAAATTTTTACAACGTGTCTCTCCACACAGGAGGCAAAGAAGAAAGATGAGAAGCTGCTCAAGTTTCCAGAGAAACTTCAGGATGTTCAGAGTGCAGCCAGGTAAGCAAAGTTAATAATAAATGACAACTAAATCAACAGATAAACAGACACTGAAGCTGATAATTATGTTATTAAGAAGGAAGGAAAATATCAACAAATTAGGTACTTTTTTCCACCAGAGGTAGCCACTGGTAATTTTCTTCTTTGTCTGCTTAATTTTTGGCAGTATTTGTAAGACACACATTTATCTCATGGACAAAAAAGTATTTTAGCATCTTAGAACATCTTCCACAGATTCTCAAGCTTGAAGGAAACTAAAGTGAAAGCAAGGCTTACAGGGGATAAATATAGATGGTGAAAGTATAGTTGTGTTATTGCCATTATACTTTGCAGTCAATTGTTCTATTATATTCTATTCTACTATTAAATTTGGGCATCGTCTAAAGTTCAGCCAAATCTACAACACAATTATCTTCAAAATTCACTTCAAGTTTAGACAATTTATGATTTACACACAATAGCCTCTAATAAACTAGTCATATTAATTCTGTTCAAAGTGTATATTTCTGTATATGTTGTATTGCTTGAACTAAGATTTTAATATTTTTTTATTTATTGCTGAGTTGAACCCTACTTTCAGCCTCAGTGCTCACGGTGACATCTATCTTTGTGTCACGTTCAGATGGCAGTTGGACTATTTCAGGCTCTGTCAGCTTCACATGGTGTCATCTCTGTGTGTCATCAGTACAACTCCAGCAGCACAGAGCCAAGATCGCACCTTGCATGTTCTCACTTTAACAGACAGTCTGACAGTAAATTCAGTGTGTTTGCTGCAATTTCTAGCCTGTACTGTGATTATTGTTATTATGGGAGGCAAACAAATCTGTCTACATGCATGTTTCAAACTCTGAATTTCCCTTTTCTAATCTAGAATCTCAGTGGAGAGTATAGAGGTGGAGTTTTCCTCTTTATATGTTCGGATTAAATCCTTGGAGGAAAAGGTTCAAGGAGATCAGGAGCTGCTGCAGCAGCTGGAGCCATTTCTGCAGGTGAGGCTGCAAAAGACAGACACAGGAGCCTGAATTTGATACTGTACATATCTGGTGCTGGTGATCTCAGATAATAGCATACATGTAAGCGTATAACATTTTTTAAATTTTTCTCTCAGAGTTCAGCTCGGACTCTTCAGGACCTGAAGAGACGCAGATTGGAGCTGCGTAAAGAGGGAAACACTCTCATCGATTTCTTTTGTGAAGATAAGGACACGTTCAAACTGGATGAGTGCTTCCGCATCTTTCAAGACTTCTGCATTAAGTTCAGGAAAGCTGTTAAGGTCAGTTTGATTGTAGATTGTGTGATGACATCTGGAAACATGGGAATATAACGAAAAGTAAGTCAGGCAGTATGACTTGCGTCTCCAACATAGATGCAAGGTGATGCAACTTACATTACGTTTTTTGAAAGAATTTGTAAAATATTTAATGGTATTGGAACCTGTTTCTAAGAGAAACTAGAAAGTGCTCTGACAGATAATACCTGCACTAACACTAAAAATGCCTAGTTTCTGGGTGAAGGAAGAGGGCATTGTAAAAACCCAAACCACTCAACAGGTTGGGTGATTACTAACATGTTTTGTTATTCTCTCAGGAGACTTTATGATTTGTTGATAAAAAAATCGGAACTATTTTTACTCTGTTGAGCAGGTAATATTAGGTACTATGGCAACAAATCAAAATCTTTAACTTGAGCAAGGGAGGTTTGTCCTGAGAAGTGGGTGGTTAAAACCACTGGTACAGTTGAAGGACAAGGCCCTGGTTTAAATGAGTCCAGCAAGATTTAATACTGAGTTACATGTCCTGAAAAGTGAGTGGTTCAAACCGCTTGGTGGAAAATGCGGGGTTAGTTTTAAATGAGCCATTCTCACATGCAACATAAGCAAGTCATTGAACAGAAACTAGTGTACATCCAGTGGCGGTGAAATGAACCACGTCTACTGTGAGTGTGGCAGCAGGTCTCTTTCAAACTTGTAAAGTAGTTCAGTATTCTTGTGCAGAGGCAATTTCATAGTCCATGAAGTTTATCTGAGACGTGATTATTGCTGGTTGAAAACTTAACCCAATACCCCGCCTGGATGACTTGAAATACAGTCAGCCAAGGCAATTTTTGTTAGTCTCTCAAGAGACTGTTTGATTTGTTAATAGAAAACATTGAGCGTTTGTTCCATGGCCTGTGTCCGACAATCCTGGGCTGCCTCGAGTTCTCCCCTCCGGGTTCTTTCGTTGCAGTTTGCGCTGTCCATGTTCCACCACCTGGACAAACGCTTTTGGCACAGTAGAGGTGGTTCTTTGGTCGGCAAGGTTTTTGTGTGGTTCTCTTGCTTTCCAGGATAGCTGCCAGGCATTTAAGCACTTGAATGTGTCTCCAGGTGTGTCGTCCTTGAGAAAGGCTGACTTTTAGAGGGCAAGATGGATCTTCTAGTCTGACAAGTATAATGTTGAGTTGCATGTCCTGAAAAGTGGGTTACTTTCACATTGGATGGCAAAGAAGGCTACTATACAATTTCTATTTCCTTAACTTGTTGGCACATCCACAATTGAAGGACAAGGCTCTGGTTTAAATGAGTCCCGCAAGATTTAATACTGAGTTACATGTCCTGAAAAGTGAGTGGTTCAAACCGCTGGGTGGAAAAGGCGGGGTTAGTTTTAAATGAGCCATTCTCACATGCAACATTAGCAAGTCATTGAACACAAACTAGTGCACATCCAGTGGCGGTGAAATGAACCACGTCTACTGTGAGTGTGGCAGCAGGTCTCTTTCAAACTTGTAAAGTAGTTCAGTATTCTTGTGCAGAGGCAATTTCATAGTCCATGAAGTTTATCTGAGACGTGATTATTGCTGGTTGAAAACTTAACCCAATACCCCGCCTGGATGACTTGAAATACAGTCAGCCAAGGCAATTTTTGTTAGTCTCTCAAGAGACTGTTTGATTTGTTAATAGAAAACATTGAGCGTTTGTTCCATGGCCTGTGTCCGACAATCCCGGGCTGCCTCGAGTTCTCCCCTCCGGGTTCTTTCGTTGCAGTTTGCGCTGTCCATGTTCCACCACCTGGACAAACGCTTTTGGCACAGTAGAGGTGGTTCTTTGGTCGGCAAGGTTTTTGTGTGGTTCTCTTGCTTTCCAGGATAGCTGCCAGGCATTTAAGCACTTGAATGTGTCTCCAGGTGTGTCGTCCTTGAGAAAGGCTGACTTTTAGAGGGCAAGATGGATCTTCTAGTCTGACAAGTATAATGTTGAGTTGCATGTCCTGAAAAGTGGGTTACTTTCACATTGGATGGCAAAGAAGGCTACTATACAATTTCTATTTCCTTAACTTGTTGGCACATCCACAATTGAAGGACAAGGCTCTGGTTTAAATGAGTCCCGCAAGATTTAATACTGAGTTACATGTCCTGAAAAGTGAGTGGTTCAAACCGCTGGGTGGAAAAGGCGGGGTTAGTTTTAAATGAGCCATTCTCACATGCAACATTAGCAAGTCATTGAACACAAACTAGTGCACATCCAGTGGCGGTGAAATGAACCACGTCTACTGTGAGTGTGGCAGCAGGTCTCTTTCAAACTTGTAAAGTAGTTCAGTATTCTTGTGCAGAGGCAATTTCATAGTCCATGAAGTTTATCTGAGACGTGATTATTGCTGGTTGAAAACTTAACCCAATACCCCGCCTGGATGACTTGAAATACAGTCAGCCAAGGCAATTTTTGTTAGTCTCTCAAGAGACTGTTTGATTTGTTAATAGAAAACATTGAGCGTTTGTTCCATGGCCTGTGTCCGACAATCCCGGGCTGCCTCGTGTTCTCCCCTCCGGGTTCTTTCATTGCAGTTTGCGTTGTCCATGTTCCACCACCTGGACAAACGCTGTTGGCACAGGAGAGGTGGTTCTTCGGGCGGCAAGGTTTTGGTGTGGTTCTCTTGCTTTCCAGGATAGCTGCCAGGCATTTAAGCACTTGAATGTGTCTCCAGGTGTGTCGTCCTTGAGAAAGGCTGACTTTTAGAGGGCAAGATGGATCTTCTAGTCTGACAAGTATAATGTTGAGTTGCATGTCCTGAAAAGTGGGTTACTTTCACATTGGATGGCAAAGAAGGCTACTATACAATTTCTATTTCCTTAACTTGTTGGCACATCCACAATTGAAGGACAAGGCTCTGGTTTAAATGAGTCCCGCAAGATTTAATACTGAGTTACATGTCCTGAAAAGTGAGTGGTTCAAACCGCTGGGTGGAAAAGGCGGGGTTAGTTTTAAATGAGCCATTCTCACATGCAACATTAGCAAGTCATTGAACACAAACTAGTGCACATCCAGTGGCGGTGAAATGAACCACGTCTACTGTGAGTGTGGCAGCAGGTCTCTTTCAAACTTGTAAAGTAGTTCAGTATTCTTGTGCAGAGGCAATTTCATAGTCCATGAAGTTTATCTGAGACGTGATTATTGCTGGTTGAAAACTTAACCCAATACCCCGCCTGGATGACTTGAAATACAGTCAGCCAAGGCAATTTTTGTTAGTCTCTCAAGAGACTGTTTGATTTGTTAATAGAAAACATTGAGCGTTTGTTCCATGGCCTGTGTCCGACAATCCCGGGCTGCCTCGAGTTCTCCCCTCCGGGTTCTTTCGTTGCAGTTTGCGCTGTCCATGTTCCACCACCTGGACAAACGCTTTTGGCACAGTAGAGGTGGTTCTTTGGTCGGCAAGGTTTTTGTGTGGTTCTCTTGCTTTCCAGGATAGCTGCCAGGCATTTAAGCACTTGAATGTGTCTCCAGGTGTGTCGTCCTTGAGAAAGGCTGACTTTTAGAGGGCAAGATGGATCTTCTAGTCTGACAAGTTTAATGTTGAGTTGCATGTCCTGAAAAGTGGGTTACTTTCACATTGGATGGCAAAGAAGACTACTATACAATTTCTATTTCCTTAACTTGTTGGCACATCCACAATTGAAGGACAAGGCCCTGGTTTAAATGAGTCCCGCAAGATTTAATACTGAGTTACATGTCCTGAAAAGTGAGTGGTTCAAACCGCTGGGTGGAAAAGGCGGGGTTAGTTTTAAATGAGCCATTCTCACATGCAACATTAGCAAGTCATTGAACACAAACTAGTGCACATCCAGTGGCGGTGAAATGAACCACGTCTACTGTGAGTGTGGCAGCAGGTCTCTTTCAAACTTGTAAAGTAGTTCTGTATTCTTGTGCAGAGGCAATTTCATAGTCCATGAAGTTTATCTGAGACGTGATTATTGCTGGTTGAAAACTTAACCCAATACCCCGCCTGGATGACTTGAAATACAGTCAGCCAAGGCAATTTTTGTTAGTCTCTCAAGAGACTGTTTGATTTGTTAATAGAAAACATTGAGCGTTTGTTCCATGGCCTGTGTCCGACAATCCCGGGCTGCCTCGAGTTCTCCCCTCCGGGTTCTTTCGTTGCAGTTTGCGTTGTCCATGTTCCACCACCTGGACAAACGCTTTTGGCACAGTAGAGGTGGTTCTTCGGGCGGCAAGGTTTTGGTGTGGTTCTCTTGCTTTCCAGGACAACTGCCAGGCATTAGCTGCCAGATAGCTGCCGATAGCTGCCAGACTACTATACAATTTCTATTTCCTTAACTTGTTGGCACATCCACAATTGAAGGACAAGGCCCTGGTTTAAATGAGTCCCGCAAGATTTAATACTGAGTTACATGTCCTGAAAAGTGAGTGGTTCAAACCGCTGGGTGGAAAAGGCGGGGTTAGTTTTAAATGAGCCATTCTCACATGCAACATTAGCAAGTCATTGAACACAAACTAGTGTACATCCAGTGGCGGTGAAATGAACCATGTCTACTGTGAGTGTGGCAGCAGGTCTCTTTCAAACTTGTAAAGTAGTTCTGTATTCTTGTGCAGAGGCAATTTCATAGTCCATGAAGTTTATCTGAGACGTGATTATTGCTGGTTGAAAACTTAACCCAATACCCCGCCTGGATGACTTGAAATACAGTCAGCCAAGGCAATTTTTGTTAGTCTCTCAAGAGACTGTTTGATTTGTTAATAGAAAACATTGAGCGTTTGTTCCATGGCCTGTGTCCGACAATCCCGGGCTGCCTCGTGTTCTCCCCTCCGGGTTCTTTCATTGCAGTTTGCGTTGTCCATGTTCCACCACCTGGACAAACGCTGTTGGCACAGGAGAGGTGGTTCTTCGGGCGGCAAGGTTTTGGTGTGGTTCTCTTGCTTTCCAGGATAGCTGCCAGGCATTTAAGCACTTGAATGTGTCTCCAGGTGTGTCGTCCTTGAGAAAGGCTGACTTTTAGAGGGCAAGATGGATCTTCTAGTCTGACAAGTATAATGTTGAGTTGCATGTCCTGAAAAGTGGGTTACTTTCACATTGGATGGCAAAGAAGGCTACTATACAATTTCTATTTCCTTAACTTGTTGGCACATCCACAATTGAAGGACAAGGCTCTGGTTTAAATGAGTCCCGCAAGATTTAATACTGAGTTACATGTCCTGAAAAGTGAGTGGTTCAAACCGCTGGGTGGAAAAGGCGGGGTTAGTTTTAAATGAGCCATTCTCACATGCAACATTAGCAAGTCATTGAACACAAACTAGTGCACATCCAGTGGCGGTGAAATGAACCACGTCTACTGTGAGTGTGGCAGCAGGTCTCTTTCAAACTTGTAAAGTAGTTCAGTATTCTTGTGCAGAGGCAATTTCATAGTCCATGAAGTTTATCTGAGACGTGATTATTGCTGGTTGAAAACTTAACCCAATACCCCGCCTGGATGACTTGAAATACAGTCAGCCAAGGCAATTTTTGTTAGTCTCTCAAGAGACTGTTTGATTTGTTAATAGAAAACATTGAGCGTTTGTTCCATGGCCTGTGTCCGACAATCCCGGGCTGCCTTGAGTTCTCCCCTCCGGGTTCTTTCGTTGCAGTTTGCGTTGTCCATGTTCCACCACCTGGACAAACGCTTTTGGCACAGTAGAGGTGGTTCTTCGGGCGGCAAGGTTTTGGTGTGGTTCTCTTGCTTTCCAGGACAGCTGCCAGGCATTAGCTGCCAGATAGCTGCCGATAGCTGCCAGACTACTATACAATTTCTATTTCCTTAACTTGTTGGCAAATCCACAATTGAAGGACAAGGCCCTGGTTTAAATGAGTCCCGCAAGATTTAATACTGAGTTACATGTCCTGAAAAGTGAGTGGTTCAAACCGCTGGGTGGAAAAGGCGGGGTTAGTTTTAAATGAGCCATTCTCACATGCAACATTAGCAAGTCATTGAACACAAACTAGTGTACATCCAGTGGCGGTGAAATGAACCATGTCTACTGTGAGTGTGGCAGCAGGTCTCTTTCAAACTTGTAAAGTAGTTCTGTATTCTTGTGCAGAGGCAATTTCATAGTCCATGAAGTTTATCTGAGACGTGATTATTGCTGGTTGAAAACTTAACCCAATACCCCGCCTGGATGACTTGAAATACAGTCAGCCAAGGCAATTTTTGTTAGTCTCTCAAGAGACTGTTTGATTTGTTAATAGAAAACATTGAGCGTTTGTTCCATGGCCTGTGTCCGACAATCCCGGGCTGCCTCGTGTTCTCCCCTCCGGGTTCTTTCATTGCAGTTTGCGTTGTCCATGTTCCACCACCTGGACAAACGCTGTTGGCACAGGAGAGGTGGTTCTTCGGGCGGCAAGGTTTTGGTGTGGTTCTCTTGCTTTCCAGGATAGCTGCCAGGCATTTAAGCACTTGAATGTGTCTCCAGGTGTGTCGTCCTTGAGAAAGGCTGACTTTTAGAGGGCAAGATGGATCTTCTAGTCTGACAAGTATAATGTTGAGTTGCATGTCCTGAAAAGTGGGTTACTTTCACATTGGATGGCAAAGAAGGCTACTATACAATTTCTATTTCCTTAACTTGTTGGCACATCCACAATTGAAGGACAAGGCTCTGGTTTAAATGAGTCCCGCAAGATTTAATACTGAGTTACATGTCCTGAAAAGTGAGTGGTTCAAACCGCTGGGTGGAAAAGGCGGGGTTAGTTTTAAATGAGCCATTCTCACATGCAACATTAGCAAGTCATTGAACACAAACTAGTGCACATCCAGTGGCGGTGAAATGAACCACGTCTACTGTGAGTGTGGCAGCAGGTCTCTTTCAAACTTGTAAAGTAGTTCAGTATTCTTGTGCAGAGGCAATTTCATAGTCCATGAAGTTTATCTGAGACGTGATTATTGCTGGTTGAAAACTTAACCCAATACCCCGCCTGGATGACTTGAAATACAGTCAGCCAAGGCAATTTTTGTTAGTCTCTCAAGAGACTGTTTGATTTGTTAATAGAAAACATTGAGCATTTGTTCCATGGCCTGTGTCCGACAATCTCGGGCTGCCTCGTGTTCTCCCCTCCGGGTTCTTTCATTGCAGTTTGCGTTGTCCATGTTCCACCACCTGGACAAACGCTGTTCGCACAGGAGAGGTGGTTCTTTGGTCGGCAAGGTTTTTGTGTGGTTCTCTTGCTTTCCAGGACAGCTGCCAGGCATTTAAGCACTTGAATGTGTCTCCAGGTGTGTCGTCCTTGAGAAAGGCTGACTTTGAGAGGGCAAGATGGATCTTCTAGTCTGACAAGTTTAATGTTGAGTTGCATGTCCTGAAAAGTGGGTTACTTTCACATTGGATGGCAAAGAAGACTACTATACAATTTCTATTTCCTTAACTTGTTGGCACATCCACAATTGAAGGACAAGGCTCTGGTTTAAATGAGTCCCGCAAGATTTAATACTGAGTTACATGTCCTGAAAAGTGAGTGGTTCAAACCGCTGGGTGGAAAAGGCGGGGTTAGTTTTAAATGAGCCATTCTCACATGCAACATTAGCAAGTCATTGAACACAAACTAGTGCACATCCAGTGGCGGTGAAATGAACCACGTCTACTGTGAGTGTGGCAGCAGGTCTCTTTCAAACTTGTAAAGTAGTTCTGTATTCTTGTGCAGAGGCAATTTCATAGTCCATGAAGTTTATCTGAGACGTGATTATTGCTGGTTGAAAACTTAACCCAATACCCCGCCTGGATGACTTGAAATACAGTCAGCCAAGGCAATTTTTGTTAGTCTCTCAAGAGACTGTTTGATTTGTTAATAGAAAACATTGAGCGTTTGTTCCATGGCCTGTGTCCGACAATCCCGGGCTGCCTCGTGTTCTCCCCTCCGGGTTCTTTCATTGCAGTTTGCGTTGTCCATGTTCCACCACCTGGACAAACGCTGTTGGCACAGGAGAGGTGGTTCTTCGGGCGGCAAGGTTTTGGTGTGGTTCTCTTGCTTTCCAGGATAGCTGCCAGGCATTTAAGCACTTGAATGTGTCTCCAGGTGTGTCGTCCTTGAGAAAGGCTGACTTTTAGAGGGCAAGATGGATCTTCTAGTCTGACAAGTATAATGTTGAGTTGCATGTCCTGAAAAGTGGGTTACTTTCACATTGGATGGCAAAGAAGGCTACTATACAATTTCTATTTCCTTAACTTGTTGGCACATCCACAATTGAAGGACAAGGCTCTGGTTTAAATGAGTCCCGCAAGATTTAATACTGAGTTACATGTCCTGAAAAGTGAGTGGTTCAAACCGCTGGGTGGAAAAGGCGGGGTTAGTTTTAAATGAGCCATTCTCACATGCAACATTAGCAAGTCATTGAACACAAACTAGTGCACATCCAGTGGCGGTGAAATGAACCATGTCTACTGTGAGTGTGGCAGCAGGTCTCTTTCAAACTTGTAAAGTAGTTCAGTATTCTTGTGCAGAGGCAATTTCATAGTCCATGAAGTTTATCTGAGACGTGATTATTGCTGGTTGAAAACTTAACCCAATACCCCGCCTGGATGACTTGAAATACAGTCAGCCAAGGCAATTTTTGTTAGTCTCTCAAGAGACTGTTTGATTTGTTAATAGAAAACATTGAGCGTTTGTTCCATGGCCTGTGTCCGACAATCCCGGGCTGCCTCGAGTTCTCCCCTCCGGGTTCTTTCGTTGCAGTTTGCGCTGTCCATGTTCCACCACCTGGACAAACGCTTTTGGCACAGTAGAGGTGGTTCTTTGGTCGGCAAGGTTTTTGTGTGGTTCTCTTGCTTTCCAGGATAGCTGCCAGGCATTTAAGCACTTGAATGTGTCTCCAGGTGTGTCGTCCTTGAGAAAGGCTGACTTTTAGAGGGCAAGATGGATCTTCTAGTCTGACAAGTATAATGTTGAGTTGCATGTCCTGAAAAGTGGGTTACTTTCACATTGGATGGCAAAGAAGGCTACTATACAATTTCTATTTCCTTAACTTGTTGGCACATCCACAATTGAAGGACAAGGCTCTGGTTTAAATGAGTCCCGCAAGATTTAATACTGAGTTACATGTCCTGAAAAGTGAGTGGTTCAAACCGCTGGGTGGAAAAGGCGGGGTTAGTTTTAAATGAGCCATTCTCACATGCAACATTAGCAAGTCATTGAACACAAACTAGTGCACATCCAGTGGCGGTGAAATGAACCACGTCTACTGTGAGTGTGGCAGCAGGTCTCTTTCAAACTTGTAAAGTAGTTCAGTATTCTTGTGCAGAGGCAATTTCATAGTCCATGAAGTTTATCTGAGACGTGATTATTGCTGGTTGAAAACTTAACCCAATACCCCGCCTGGATGACTTGAAATACAGTCAGCCAAGGCAATTTTTGTTAGTCTCTCAAGAGACTGTTTGATTTGTTAATAGAAAACATTGAGCGTTTGTTCCATGGCCTGTGTCCGACAATCCCGGGCTGCCTCGAGTTCTCCCCTCCGGGTTCTTTCGTTGCAGTTTGCGTTGTCCATGTTCCACCACCTGGACAAACGCTTTTGGCACAGTAGAGGTGGTTCTTCGGGCGGCAAGGTTTTGGTGTGGTTCTCTTGCTTTCCAGGACAACTGCCAGGCATTAGCTGCCAGATAGCTGCCGATAGCTGCCAGACTACTATACAATTTCTATTTCCTTAACTTGTTGGCACATCCACAATTGAAGGACAAGGCCCTGGTTTAAATGAGTCCCGCAAGATTTAATACTGAGTTACATGTCCTGAAAAGTGAGTGGTTCAAACCGCTGGGTGGAAAAGGCGGGGTTAGTTTTAAATGAGCCATTCTCACATGCAACATTAGCAAGTCATTGAACACAAACTAGTGTACATCCAGTGGCGGTGAAATGAACCATGTCTACTGTGAGTGTGGCAGCAGGTCTCTTTCAAACTTGTAAAGTAGTTCAGTATTCTTGTGCAGAGGCAATTTCATAGTCCATGAAGTTTATCTGAGACGTGATTATTGCTGGTTGAAAACTTAACCCAATACCCCGCCTGGATGACTTGAAATACAGTCAGCCAAGGCAATTTTTGTTAGTCTCTCAAGAGACTGTTTGATTTGTTAATAGAAAACATTGAGCGTTTGTTCCATGGCCTGTGTCCGACAATCCCGGGCTGCCTCGAGTTCTCCCCTCCGGGTTCTTTCGTTGCAGTTTGCGTTGTCCATGTTCCACCACCTGGACAAACGCTTTTGGCACAGTAGAGGTGGTTCTTCGGGCGGCAAGGTTTTGGTGTGGTTCTCTTGCTTTCCAGGACAACTGCCAGGCATTAGCTGCCAGATAGCTGCCGATAGCTGCCAGACTACTATACAATTTCTATTTCCTTAACTTGTTGGCACATCCACAATTGAAGGACAAGGCCCTGGTTTAAATGAGTCCCGCAAGATTTAATACTGAGTTACATGTCCTGAAAAGTGAGTGGTTCAAACCGCTGGTTGGAAAAGGCGGGGTTAGTTTTAAATGAGCCATTCTCACATGCAACATTAGCAAGTCATTGAACACAAACTAGTGTACATCCAGTGGCGGTGAAATGAACCATGTCTACTGTGAGTGTGGCAGCAGGTCTCTTTCAAACTTGTAAAGTAGTTCTGTATTCTTGTGCAGAGGCAATTTCATAGTCCATGAAGTTTATCTGAGACGTGATTATTGCTGGTTGAAAACTTAACCCAATACCCCGCCTGGATGACTTGAAATACAGTCAGCCAAGGCAATTTTTGTTAGTCTCTCAAGAGACTGTTTGATTTGTTAATAGAAAACATTGAGCGTTTGTTCCATGGCCTGTGTCCGACAATCTCGGGCTGCCTCGTGTTCTCCCCTCCGGGTTCTTTCATTGCAGTTTGCGTTGTCCATGTTCCACCACCTGGACAAACGCTGTTGGCACAGGAGAGGTGGTTCTTCGGGCGGCAAGGTTTTGGTGTGGTTCTCTTGCTTTCCAGGATAGCTGCCAGGCATTTAAGCACTTGAATGTGTCTCCAGGTGTGTCGTCCTTGAGAAAGGCTGACTTTTAGAGGGCAAGATGGATCTTCTAGTCTGACAAGTATAATGTTGAGTTGCATGTCCTGAAAAGTGGGTTACTTTCACATTGGATGGCAAAGAAGGCTACTATACAATTTCTATTTCCTTAACTTGTTGGCACATCCACAATTGAAGGACAAGGCTCTGGTTTAAATGAGTCCCGCAAGATTTAATACTGAGTTACATGTCCTGAAAAGTGAGTGGTTCAAACCGCTGGGTGGAAAAGGCGGGGTTAGTTTTAAATGAGCCATTCTCACATGCAACATTAGCAAGTCATTGAACACAAACTAGTGCACATCCAGTGGCGGTGAAATGAACCACGTCTACTGTGAGTGTGGCAGCAGGTCTCTTTCAAACTTGTAAAGTAGTTCAGTATTCTTGTGCAGAGGCAATTTCATAGTCCATGAAGTTTATCTGAGACGTGATTATTGCTGGTTGAAAACTTAACCCAATACCCCGCCTGGATGACTTGAAATACAGTCAGCCAAGGCAATTTTTGTTAGTCTCTCAAGAGACTGTTTGAATTGTTAATAGAAAACATTGAGCGTTTGTTCCATGGCCTGTGTCCGACAATCCCGGGCTGCCTCGTGTTCTCCCCTCTGGGTTCTTTCATTGCAGTTTGCGTTGTCCATGTTCCACCACCTGGACAAACGCTGTTGGCACAGGAGAGGTGGTTCTTCGGGCGGCAAGGTTTTGGTGTGGTTCTCTTGCTTTCCAGGATAGCTGCCAGGCATTTAAGCACTTGAATGTGTCTCCAGGTGTGTCGTCCTTGAGAAAGGCTGACTTTTAGAGGGCAAGATGGATCTTCTAGTCTGACAAGTATAATGTTGAGTTGCATGTCCTGAAAAGTGGGTTACTTTCACATTGGATGGCAAAGAAGGCTACTATACAATTTCTATTTCCTTAACTTGTTGGCACATCCACAATTGAAGGACAAGGCTCTGGTTTAAATGAGTCCCGCAAGATTTAATACTGAGTTACATGTCCTGAAAAGTGAGTGGTTCAAACCGCTGGGTGGAAAAGGCGGGGTTAGTTTTAAATGAGCCATTCTCACATGCAACATTAGCAAGTCATTGAACACAAACTAGTGCACATCCAGTGGCGGTGAAATGAACCACGTCTACTGTGAGTGTGGCAGCAGGTCTCTTTCAAACTTGTAAAGTAGTTCAGTATTCTTGTGCAGAGGCAATTTCATAGTCCATGAAGTTTATCTGAGACGTGATTATTGCTGGTTGAAAACTTAACCCAATACCCCGCCTGGATGACTTGAAATACAGTCAGCCAAGGCAATTTTTGCTAGTCTCTCAAGAGACTGTTTGATTTGTTAATAGAAAACATTGAGCGTTTGTTCCATGGCCTGTGTCCGACAATCTCGGGCTGCCTCGTGTTCTCCCCTCCGGGTTCTTTCATTGCAGTTTGCGTTGTCCATGTTCCACCACCTGGACAAACGCTGTTGGCACAGGAGAGGTGGTTCTTCGGGCGGCAAGGTTTTGGGGTGGTTCTCTTGCTTTCCAGGATAGCTGCCAGGCATTTAAGCACTTGAATGTGTCTCCAGGTGTGTCGTCCTTGAGAAAGGCTGACTTTTAGAGGGCAAGATGGATCTTCTAGTCTGACAAGTATAATGTTGAGTTGCATGTCCTGAAAAGTGGGTTACTTTCACATTGGATGGCAAAGAAGGCTACTATACAATTTCTATTTCCTTAACTTGTTGGCACATCCACAATTGAAGGACAAGGCTCTGGTTTAAATGAGTCCCGCAAGATTTAATACTGAGTTACATGTCCTGAAAAGTGAGTGGTTCAAACCGCTGGGTGGAAAAGGCGGGGTTAGTTTTAAATGAGCCATTCTCACATGCAACATTAGCAAGTCATTGAACACAAACTAGTGTACATCCAGTGGCGGTGAAATGAACCATGTCTACTGTGAGTGTGGCAGCAGGTCTCTTTCAAACTTGTAAAGTAGTTCAGTATTCTTGTGCAGAGGCAATTTCATAGTCCATGAAGTTTATCTGAGACGTGATTATTGCTGGTTGAAAACTTAACCCAATACCCCGCCTGGATCACTTGAAATACAGTCAGCCAAGGCAATTTTTGTTAGTCTCTCAAGAGACTGTTTGAATTGTTAATAGAAAACATTGAGCGTTTGTTCCATGGCCTGTGTCCGACAATCCCGGGCTGCCTCGTGTTCTCCCCTCTGGGTTCTTTCATTGCAGTTTGCGTTGTCCATGTTCCACCACCTGGACAAACGCTGTTGGCACAGGAGAGGTTGTTCTTCGGGCGGCAAGGTTTTGGTGTGGTTCTCTTGCTTTCCAGGACAGCTGCCAGGCATTAGCTGCCAGATAGCTGCCGATAGCTGCCAGACTACTATACAATTTCTATTTCCTTAACTTGTTGGCACATCCACAATTGAAGGACAAGGCTCTGGTTTAAATGAGTCCCGCAAGATTTAATACTGAGTTACATGTCCTGAAAAGTGAGTGGTTCAAACCGCTGGGTGGAAAAGGCGGGGTTAGTTTTAAATGAGCCATTCTCACATGCAACATTAGCAAGTCATTGAACACAAACTAGTGTACATCCAGTGGCGGTGAAATGAACCATGTCTACTGTGAGTGTGGCAGCAGGTCTCTTTCAAACTTGTAAAGTAGTTCTGTATTCTTGTGCAGAGGCAATTTCATAGTCCATGAAGTTTATCTGAGACGTGATTATTGCTGGTTGAAAACTTAACCCAATACCCCGCCTGGATGACTTGAAATACAGTCAGCCAAGGCAATTTTTGTTAGTCTCTCAAGAGACTGTTTGATTTGTTAATAGAAAACATTGAGCGTTTGTTCCATGGCCTGTGTCCGACAATCCTGGGCTGCCTCGAGTTCTCCCCTCCGGGTTCTTTCGTTGCAGTTTGCGTTGTCCATGTTCCACCACCTGGACAAACGCTTTTGGCACAGTAGAGGTGGTTCTTCGGGCGGCAAGGTTTTGGTGTGGTTCTCTTGCTTTCCAGGACAGCTGCCAGGCATTAGCTGCCAGATAGCTGCCGATAGCTGCCAGACTACTATACAATTTCTATTTCCTTAACTTGTTGGCACATCCACAATTGAAGGACAAGGCTCTGGTTTAAATGAGTCCCGCAAGATTTAATACTGAGTTACATGTCCTGAAAAGTGAGTGGTTCAAACCGCTGTGTGGAAAAGGCGGGGTTAGTTTTAAATGAGCCATTCTCACATGCAACATTAGCAAGTCATTGAACACAAACTAGTGCACATCCAGTGGCGGTGAAATGAACCACGTCTACTGTGAGTGTGGCAGCAGGTCTCTTTCAAACTTGTAAAGTAGTTCTGTATTCTTGTGCAGAGGCAATTTCATAGTCCATGAAGTTTATCTGAGACGTGATTATTGCTGGTTGAAAACTTAACCCAATACCCCGCCTGGATCACTTGAAATACAGTCAGCCAAGGCAATTTTTGTTAGTCTCTCAAGAGACTGTTTGATTTGTTAATAGAAAACATTGAGCGTTTGTTCCATGGCCTGTGTCCGACAATCCCGGGCTGCCTCGAGTTCTCCCCTCCCGGTTCTTTCGTTGCAGTTTGCGTTGTCCATGTTCCACCACCTGGACAAACGCTGTTGGCACAGGAGAGGTTGTTCTTCGGGCGGCAAGGTTTTGGTGTGGTTCTCTTGCTTTCCAGGATAGCTGCCAGGCATTTAAGCACTTGAATGTGTCTCCAGGTGTGTCGTCCTTGAGAAAGGCTGACTTTTAGAGGGCAAGATGGATCTTCTAGTCTGACAAGTATAATGTTGAGTTGCATGTCCTGAAAAGTGGGTTACTTTCACATTGGATGGCAAAGAAGGCTACTATACAATTTCTATTTCCTTAACTTGTTGGCACATCCACAATTGAAGGACAAGGCTCTGGTTTAAATGAGTTCCGCAAGATTTAATACTGAGTTACATGTCCTGAAAAGTGAGTGGTTCAAACCGCTGGGTGGAAAAGGCGGGGTTAGTTTTAAATGAGCCATTCTCACATGCAACATTAGCAAGTCATTGAACACAAACTAGTGCACATCCAGTGGCGGTGAAATGAACCACGTCTACTGTGAGTGTGGCAGCAGGTCTCTTTCAAACTTGTAAAGTAGTTCAGTATTCTTGTGCAGAGGCAATTTCATAGTCCATGAAGTTTATCTGAGACGTGATTATTGCTGGTTGAAAACTTAACCCAATACCCCGCCTGGATGACTTGAAATACAGTCAGCCAAGGCAATTTTGGTAGTCTCTCAAGAGACTGTTTGATTTGTTAATAGAAAACATTGAGCGTTTGTTCCATGGCCTGTGTCCGACAATCCCGGGCTCCCTCGAGTTCTCCCCTCCGGGTTCTTTCGTTGCAGTTTGCGCTGTCCATGGTCCACCACCTGGACAAACGCTTTTGGCACAGTAGAGGTGGTTCTTTGGTCGGCAAGGTTTTTGTGTGGTTCTCTTGCTTTCCAGGACAGCTGCCAGGCATTAGCTGCCAGATAGCTGCCGAAAGCTGCCAGACTACTATACAATTTCTATTTCCTTAACTTGTTGGCACATCCACAATTGAAGGACAAGGCCCTGGTTTAAATGAGTCCCGCAAGATTTAATACTGAGTTACATGTCCTGAAAAGTGAGTGGTTCAAACCGCTGGGTGGAAAAGGCGGGGTTAGTTTTAAATGAGCCATTCTCACATGCAACATTAGCAAGTCATTGAACACAAACTAGTGTACATCCAGTGGCGGTGAAATGAACCACGTCCACTGTGAGTGTGGCAGCAGGTCTCTTTCAAACTTGTAAAGTAGGTCAGTATTCTTGTGCAGAGGCAATTTCATAGTCCATGAAGTTTATCTGAGACGTGATTATTGCTGGTTGAAAACTTAACCCAATACCCCGCCTGGATGACTTGAAATACAGTCAGCCAAGGCAATTTTTGTTAGTCTCTCAAGAGACTGTTTGATTTCTTAATAGAAAACATTGAGCGTTTGTTCCATGGCCTGTGTCCGACAATCCTGGGCTGCCTCGAGTTCTCCCCTCCGGGTTCTTTCGTTGCAGTTTGCGTTGTCCATGTTCCACCACCTGGACAAACGCTTTTGGCACAGTAGAGGTGGTTCTTCGTGCGGCAAGGTTTTGGTGTGGTTCTCTTGCTTTCCAGGACAACTGCCAGGCATTAGCTGCCAGATAGCTGCCGATAGCTGCCAGACTAATATACAATTTCTATTTCCTTAACTTGTTGGCACATCCACAATTGAAGGACAAGGCCCTGGTTTAAATGAGTCCCGCAAGGTTTAATACTGAGTTACATGTCCTGAAAAGTGAGTGGTTCAAACCGCTAGGTGGAAAAGGCGGGGTTAGTTTTAAATGAGCCATTCTCACATGCAACATTAGCAAGTCATTGAACACAAACTAGTGTTCATCCAGTGGCGGTGAAATGAACCATGTCTACTGTGAGTGTGGCAGCAGGTCTCTTTCAAACTTGTAAAGTAGTTCTGTATTCTTGTGCAGAGGCAATTTCATAGTCCATGAAGTTTATCTGAGACGGGATTATTGCTGGTTGAAAACTTAACCCAATACCCCGCCTGGATGACTTGAAATACAGTCAGCCAAGGCAATTTTTGTTAGTCTCTCAAGAGACTGTTTGATTTGTTAATAGAAACCATTGAGCGTTTGTTCCATGGCCTGTGTCCGACAATCCCGGGCTGCCTCGAGTTCTCCCCTCCGGGTTCTTTCGTTGCAGTTTGCGCTGTCCATGGTCCACCACCTGGACAAACGCTTTTGGCACAGTAGAGGTGGTTCTTTGGTCGGCAAGGTTTTTGTGTGGTTCTCTTGCTTTCCAGGACAGCTGCCTGGCATTAGCTGCCAGATAGCTGCCGATAGCTGCCAGACTACTATACAATTTCTATTTCCTTAACTTGTTGGCACATCCACAATTGAAGGACAAGGCCCTGGTTTAAATGAGTCCCGCAAGATTTAATACTGAGTTACATGTCCTGAAAAGTGAGTGGTTCAAACCGCTGGGTGGAAAAGGCGGGGTTAGTTTTAAATGAGCCATTCTCACATGCAACATTAGCAAGTCATTGAACACAAACTAGTGCACATCCAGTGGCGGTGAAATGAACCACGTCTACTGTGAGTGTGGCAGCAGGTCTCTTTCAAACTTGTAAAGTAGTTCAGTATTCTTGTGCAGAGGCAATTTCATAGTCCATGAAGTTTATCTGAGACGTGATTATTGCTGGTTGAAAACTTAACCCAATACCCCGCCTGGATGACTTGAAATACAGTCAGCCAAGGCAATTTTTGTTAGTCTCTCAAGAGACTGTTTGATTTGTTAATAGAAAACATTAAGCGTTTGTTCCATGGCCTGTGTCCGACAATCCCGGGCTGCCTCGAGTTCTCCCCTCCGGGTTCTTTCGTTGCAGTTTGCGTTGTCCATGTTCCACCACCTGGACAAACGCTTTTGGCACAGTAGAGGTGGTTCTTTGGTCGGCAAGGTTTTTGTGTGGTTCTCTTGCTTTCCAGGACAGCTGCCTGGCATTAGCTGCCAGATAGCTGCCGATAGCTGCCAGACTACTATACAATTTCTATTTCCTTAACTTGTTGGCACATCCACAATTGAAGGACAAGGCTCTGGTTTAAATGAGTCCCGCAAGATTTAATACTGAGTTACATGTCCTGAAAAGTGAGTGGTTCAAACCGCTGGGTGGAAAAGGCGGGGTTAGTTTTAAATGAGCCATTCTCACATGCAACATTAGCAAGTCATTGAACACAAACTAGTGCACATCCAGTGGCGGTGAAATGAACCACGTCTACTGTGAGTGTGGCAGCAGGTCTCTTTCAAACTTGTAAAGTAGATCTGTATTCTTGTGCAGAGGCAATTTCATAGTCCATGAAGTTTATCTGAGACGTGATTATTGCTGGTTGAAAACTTAACCCAATGCCCCGCCTGGATGACTTGAAATACAGTCAGCCAAGGCAATTTTTGTTAGTCTCCCAAGAGACTGTTTGATTTGTTAATAGAAAACATTGAGCGTTTGTTCCATGGCCTGTGTCCGACAATCCCGGGCTGCCTCGAGTTCTCCCCTCCGGGTTCTTTCGTTGCAGTTTGCGCTGTCCATGTTCCACCACCTGGACAAACGCTTTTGGCACAGTAGAGGTGGTTCTTTGGTCGGCAAGGTTTTTGTGTGGTTCTCTTGCTTTCCAGGACAGCTGCCAGGCATTAGCTGCCAGATAGCTGCCGATAGCTGCCAGACTACTATACAATTTCTATTTCCTTAACTTGTTGGCACATCCACAATTGAAGGACAAGGCCCTGGTTTAAATGAGTCCCGCAAGATTTAATACTGAGTTACATGTCCTGAAAAGTGAGTGGTTCAAACCGCTGGGTGGAAAAGGCGGGGTTAGTTTTAAATGAGCCATTCTCACATGCAACATTAGCAAGTCATTGAACACAAACTAGTGTTCATCCAGTGGCGGTGAAATGAACCATGTCTACTGTGAGTGTGGCAGCAGGTCTCTTTCAAACTTGTAAAGTAGTTCAGTATTCTTGTGCAGAGGCAATTTCATAGTCCATGAAGTTTATCTGAGACGTGATTATTGCTGGTTGAAAACTTAACCCAATGCCCCGCCTGGATGACTTGAAATACAGTCAGCCAAGGCAATTTTTGTTAGTCTCCCAAGAGACTGTTTGATTTGTTAATAGAAAACATTGAGCGTTTGTTCCATGGCCTGTGTCCGACAATCCCGGGCTGCCTCGTGTTCTCCCCTCCGGGTTCTTTCATTGCAGTTTGCGTTGTCCATGTTCCACCACCTGGACAAACGCTGTTGGCACAGGAGAGGTGGTTCTTCGGGCGGCAAGGTTTTGGTGTGGTTCTCTTGCTTTCCAGGATAGCTGCCAGGCATTTAAGCACTTGAATGTGTCTCCAGGTGTGTCGTCCTTGAGAAAGGCTGACTTTTAGAGGGCAAGATGGATCTTCTAGTCTGACAAGTATAATGTTGAGTTGCATGTCCTGAAAAGTGGGTTACTTTCACATTGGATGGCAAAGAAGGCTACTATACAATTTCTATTTCCTTAACTTGTTGGCACATCCACAATTGAAGGACAAGGCTCTGGTTTAAATGAGTCCCGCAAGATTTAATACTGAGTTACATGTCCTGAAAAGTGAGTGGTTCAAACCGCTGGGTGGAAAAGGCGGGGTTAGTTTTAAATGAGCCATTCTCACATGCAACATTAGCAAGTCATTGAACACAAACTAGTGTACATCCAGTGGCGGTGAAATGAACCATGTCTACTGTGAGTGTGGCAGCAGGTCTCTTTCAAACTTGTAAAGTAGATCTGTATTCTTGTGCAGAGGCAATTTCATAGTCCATGAAGTTTATCTGAGACGTGATTATTGCTGGTTGAAAACTTAACCCAATACCCCGCCTGGATGACTTGAAATACAGTCAGCCAAGGCAATTTTTGTTAGTCTCTCAAGAGACTGTTTGATTTGTTAATAGAAAACATTGAGCGTTTGTTCCATGGCCTGTGTCCGACAATCCCGGGCTGCCTCGAGTTCTCCCCTCCGGGTTCTTTCGTTGCAGTTTGCGCTGTCCATGTTCCACCACCTGGACAAACGCTTTTGGCACAGTAGAGGTGGTTCTTTGGTTGGCAAGGTTTTTGTGTGGTTCTCTTGCTTTCCAGGACAGCTGCCTGGCATTAGCTGCCAGATAGCTGCCGATAGCTGCCAGACTACTATACAATTTCTATTTCCTTAACTTGTTGGCACATCCACAATTGAAGGACAAGGCCCTGGTTTAAATGAGTCCCGCAAGATTTAATACTGAGTTACATGTCCTGAAAAGTGAGTGGTTCAAACCGCTGGGTGGAAAAGGCGGGGTTAGTTTTAAATGAGCCATTCTCACATGCAACATTAGCAAGTCATTGAACACAAACTAGTGTACATCCAGTGGCGGTGAAATGAACCACGTCCACTGTGAGTGTGGCAGCAGGTCTCTTTCAAACTTGTAAAGTAGATCTGTATTCTTGTGCAGAGGCAATTTCATAGTCCATGAAGTTTATCTGAGACGTGATTATTGCTGGTTGAAAACTTAACCCAATACCCCGCCTGGATGACTTGAAATACAGTCAGCCAAGGCAATTTTTGTTAGTCTCTCAAGAGACTGTTTGATTTCTTAATAGAAAACATTGAGCGTTTGTTCCATGGCCTGTGTCCGACAATCCTGGGCTGCCTCGAGTTCTCCCCTCCGGGTTCTTTCGTTGCAGTTTGCGTTGTCCATGTTCCACCACCTGGACAAACGCTTTTGGCACAGTAGAGGTGGTTCTTCGTGCGGCAAGGTTTTGGTGTGGTTCTCTTGCTTTCCAGGACAACTGCCAGGCATTAGCTGCCAGATAGCTGCCGATAGCTGCCAGACTAATATACAATTTCTATTTCCTTAACTTGTTGGCACATCCACAATTGAAGGACAAGGCCCTGGTTTAAATGAGTCCCGCAAGGTTTAATACTGAGTTACATGTCCTGAAAAGTGAGTGGTTCAAACCGCTAGGTGGAAAAGGCGGGGTTAGTTTTAAATGAGCCATTCTCACATGCAACATTAGCAAGTCATTGAACACAAACTAGTGTACATCCAGTGGCGGTGAAATGAACCATGTCTACTGTGAGTGTGGCAGCAGGTCTCTTTCAAACTTGTAAAGTAGTTCTGTATTCTTGTGCAGAGGCAATTTCATAGTCCATGAAGTTTATCTGAGACGTGATTATTGCTGGTTGAAAACTTAACCCAATACCCCGCCTGGATGACTTGAAATACAGTCAGCCAAGGCAATTTTTGTTAGTCTCTCAAGAGACTGTTTGATTTGTTAATAGAAAACATTGAGCGTTTGTTCCATGGCCTGTGTCCGACAATCCCGGGCTGCCTCGTGTTCTCCCCTCCGGGTTCTTTCATTGCAGTTTGCGTTGTCCATGTTCCACCACCTGGACAAACGCTGTTGGCACAGGAGAGGTGGTTCTTCGGGCGGCAAGGTTTTGGTGTGGTTCTCTTGCTTTCCAGGATAGCTGCCAGGCATTTAAGCACTTGAATGTGTCTCCAGGTGTGTCGTCCTTGAGAAAGGCTGACTTTTAGAGGGCAAGATGGATCTTCTAGTCTGACAAGTATAATGTTGAGTTGCATGTCCTGAAAAGTGGGTTACTTTCACATTGGATGGCAAAGAAGGCTACTATACAATTTCTATTTCCTTAACTTGTTGGCACATCCACAATTGAAGGACAAGGCTCTGGTTTAAATGAGTCCCGCAAGATTTAATACTGAGTTACATGTCCTGAAAAGTGAGTGGTTCAAACCGCTGGGTGGAAAAGGCGGGGTTAGTTTTAAATGAGCCATTCTCACATGCAACATTAGCAAGTCATTGAACACAAACTAGTGCACATCCAGTGGCGGTGAAATGAACCACGTCTACTGTGAGTGTGGCAGCAGGTCTCTTTCAAACTTGTAAAGTAGTTCAGTATTCTTGTGCAGAGGCAATTTCATAGTCCATGAAGTTTATCTGAGACGTGATTATTGCTGGTTGAAAACTTAACCCAATACCCCGCCTGGATGACTTGAAATACAGTCAGCCAAGGCAATTTTTGTTAGTCTCTCAAGAGACTGTTTGATTTGTTAATAGAAAACATTGAGCGTTTGTTCCATGGCCTGTGTCCGACAATCCCGGGCTGCCTCGAGTTCTCCCCTCCGGGTTCTTTCGTTGCAGTTTGCGCTGTCCATGTTCCACCACCTGGACAAACGCTTTTGGCACAGTAGAGGTGGTTCTTTGGTCGGCAAGGTTTTTGTGTGGTTCTCTTGCTTTCCAGGATAGCTGCCAGGCATTTAAGCACTTGAATGTGTCTCCAGGTGTGTCGTCCTTGAGAAAGGCTGACTTTGAGAGGGCAAGATGGATCTTCTAGTCTGACAAGTTTAATGTTGAGTTGCATGTCCTGAAAAGTGGGTTACTTTCACATTGGATGGCAAAGAAGGCTACTATACAATTTCTATTTCCTTAACTTGTTGGCACATCCACAATTGAAGGACAAGGCTCTGGTTTAAATGAGTCCCGCAAGATTTAATACTGAGTTACATGTCCTGAAAAGTGAGTGGTTCAAACCGCTGGGTGGAAAAGGCGGGGTTAGTTTTAAATGAGCCATTCTCACATGCAACATTAGCAAGTCATTGAACACAAACTAGTGTACATCCAGTGGCGGTGAAATGAACCATGTCTACTGTGAGTGTGGCAGCAGGTCTCTTTCAAACTTGTAAAGTAGTTCTGTATTCTTGTGCAGAGGCAATTTCATAGTCCATGAAGTTTATCTGAGACGTGATTATTGCTGGTTGAAAACTTAACCCAATACCCCGCCTGGATGACTTGAAATACAGTCAGCCAAGGCAATTTTTGTTAGTCTCTCAAGAGACTGTTTGATTTGTTAATAGAAAACATTGAGCGTTTGTTCCATGGCCTGTGTCCGACAATCCCGGGCTGCCTCGAGTTCTCCCCTCCCGGTTCTTTCGTTGCAGTTTGCGTTGTCCATGTTCCACCACCTGGACAAACGCTTTTGGCACAGTAGAGGTGGTTCTTCGGGCGGCAAGGTTTTGGTGTGGTTCTCTTGCTTTCCAGGACAGCTGCCAGGCATTAGCTGCCAGATAGCTGCCGATAGCTGCCAGACTACTATACAATTTCTATTTCCTTAACTTGTTGGCACATCCACAATTGAAGGACAAGGCCCTGGTTTAAATGAGTCCCGCAAGATTTAATACTGAGTTACATGTCCTGAAAAGTGAGTGGTTCAAACCGCTGGGTGGAAAAGGCGGGGTTAGTTTTAAATGAGCCATTCTCACATGCAACATTAGCAAGTCATTGAACACAAACTAGTGTACATCCAGTGGCGGTGAAATGAACCATGTCTACTGTGAGTGTGGCAGCAGGTCTCTTTCAAACTTGTAAAGTAGTTCTGTATTCTTGTGCAGAGGCAATTTCATAGTCCATGAAGTTTATCTGAGACGTGATTATTGCTGGTTGAAAACTTAACCCAATACCCCGCCTGGATGACTTGAAATACAGTCAGCCAAGGCAATTTTTGTTAGTCTCTCAAGAGACTGTTTGATTTGTTAATAGAAAACATTGAGCGTTTGTTCCATGGCCTGTGTCCGACAATCCCGGGCTGCCTCGTGTTCTCCCCTCCGGGTTCTTTCATTGCAGTTTGCGTTGTCCATGTTCCACCACCTGGACAAACGCTGTTGGCACAGGAGAGGTGGTTCTTCGGGCGGCAAGGTTTTGGTGTGGTTCTCTTGCTTTCCAGGATAGCTGCCAGGCATTTAAGCACTTGAATGTGTCTCCAGGTGTGTCGTCCTTGAGAAAGGCTGACTTTTAGAGGGCAAGATGGATCTTCTAGTCTGACAAGTATAATGTTGAGTTGCATGTCCTGAAAAGTGGGTTACTTTCACATTGGATGGCAAAGAAGGCTACTATACAATTTCTATTTCCTTAACTTGTTGGCACATCCACAATTGAAGGACAAGGCTCTGGTTTAAATGAGTCCCGCAAGATTTAATACTGAGTTACATGTCCTGAAAAGTGAGTGGTTCAAACCGCTGGGTGGAAAAGGCGGGGTTAGTTTTAAATGAGCCATTCTCACATGCAACATTAGCAAGTCATTGAACACAAACTAGTGTACATCCAGTGGCGGTGAAATGAACCATGTCTACTGTGAGTGTGGCAGCAGGTCTCTTTCAAACTTGTAAAGTAGTTCTGTATTCTTGTGCAGAGGCAATTTCATAGTCCATGAAGTTTATCTGAGACGTGATTATTGCTGGTTGAAAACTTAACCCAATACCCCGCCTGGATGACTTGAAATACAGTCAGCCAAGGCAATTTTTGTTAGTCTCTCAAGAGACTGTTTGATTTGTTAATAGAAAACATTGAGCGTTTGTTCCATGGCCTGTGTCCGACAATCCCGGGCTGCCTCGAGTTCTCCCCTCCGGGTTCTTTCGTTGCAGTTTGCGCTGTCCATGTTCCACCACCTGGACAAACGCTTTTGGCACAGTAGAGGTGGTTCTTCGGGCGGCAAGGTTTTGGTGTGGTTCTCTTGCTTTCCAGGATAGCTGCCAGGCATTTAAGCACTTGAATGTGTCTCCAGGTGTGTCGTCCTTGAGAAAGGCTGACTTTGAGAGGGCAAGATGGATCTTCTAGTCTGACAAGTTTAATGTTGAGTTGCATGTCCTGAAAAGTGGGTTACTTTCACATTGGATGGCAAAGAAGACTACTATACAATTTCTATTTCCTTAACTTGTTGGCACATCCACAATTGAAGGACAAGGCCCTGGTTTAAATGAGTCCCGCAAGATTTAATACTGAGTTACATGTCCTGAAAAGTGAGTGGTTCAAACCGCTGGGTGGAAAAGGCGGGGTTAGTTTTAAATGAGCCATTCTCACATGCAACATTAGCAAGTCATTGAACACAAACTAGTGTACATCCAGTGGCGGTGAAATGAACCATGTCTACTGTGAGTGTGGCAGCAGGTCTCTTTCAAACTTGTAAAGTAGTTCTGTATTCTTGTGCAGAGGCAATTTCATAGTCCATGAAGTTTATCTGAGACGTGATTATTGCTGGTTGAAAACTTAACCCAATACCCCGCCTGGATGACTTGAAATACAGTCAGCCAAGGCAATTTTTGTTAGTCTCTCAAGAGACTGTTTGATTTGTTAATAGAAAACATTGAGCGTTTGTTCCATGGCCTGTGTCCGACAATCCCGGGCTGCCTCGTGTTCTCCCCTCCGGGTTCTTTCATTGCAGTTTGCGTTGTCCATGTTCCACCACCTGGACAAACGCTGTTGGCACAGGAGAGGTGGTTCTTCGGGCGGCAAGGTTTTGGTGTGGTTCTCTTGCTTTCCAGGATAGCTGCCAGGCATTTAAGCACTTGAATGTGGCTCCAGGTGTG
The DNA here is from genome assembly GCF_019176455.1 of Solea senegalensis. Lineage (NCBI taxonomy): Eukaryota > Metazoa > Chordata > Actinopteri > Pleuronectiformes > Soleidae > Solea > Solea senegalensis. Next base: position 21,748,078 of record NC_058026.1, read on the forward strand.
TCGTCCTTGAGAAAGGCTGACTTTTAGAGGGCAAGATGGATCTTCTAGTCTGACAAGTATAATGTTGAGTTGCATGTCCTGAAAAGTGGGTTACTTTCACATTGGATGGCAAAGAAGGCTACTATACAATTTCTATTTCCTTAACTTGTTGGCACATCCACAATTGAAGGACAAGGCCCTGGTTTAAATGAGTCCTGCAAGATTTAATACTGAGTTACATGTCCTGAAAAGTGAGTGGTTCAAACCGCTGGGTGGAAAAGGCGGGGTTAGTTTTAAATGAGCCATTCTCACATGCAACATTAGCAAGTCATTGAACACAAACTAGTGCACATCCAGTGGCGGTGAAATGAACCATGTCTACTGTGAGTGTGGCAGCAGGTCTCTTTCAAACTTGTAAAGTAGTTCAGTATTCTTGTGCAGAGGCAATTTCATAGTCCATGAAGTTTATCTGAGACGTGATTATTGCTGGTTGAAAACTTAACCCAATACCCCGCCTGGATGACTTGAAATACAGTCAGCCAAGGCAATTTTTGTTATTCTCTCAAGAGACTGTTTGATTTGTTAATAGAAAACATTGAGCGTTTGTTCCATGGCCTGTGTCCGACAATCCCGGGCTGCCTCGAGTTCTCCCCTCCGGGTTCTTTCGTTGCAGTTTGCGCTGTCCATGTTCCACCACCTGGACAAACGCTTTTGGCACAGTAGAGGTGGGTCTTTGGTCGGCAAGGTTTTTGTGTGGTTCTCTTGCTTTCCAGGATAGCTGCCAGGCATTTAAGCACTTGAATGTGTCTCCAGGTGTGTCGTCCTTGAGAAAGGCTGACTTTTAGAGGGCAAGATGGATCTTCTAGTCTGACAAGTATAATGTTGAGTTGCATGTCCTGAAAAGTGGGTTACTTTCACATTGGATGGCAAAGAAGACTACTATACAATTTCTATTTCCTTAACTTGTTGGCACATCCACAATTGAAGGACAAGGCCCTGGTTTAAATGAGTCCCGCAAGATTTAATACTGAGTTACATGTCCTGAAAAGTGAGTGGTTCAAACCGCTGGGTGGAAAAGGCGGGGTTAGTTTTAAATGAGCCATTCTCACATGCAACATTAGCAAGTCATTGAACACAAACTAGTGTACATCCAGTGGCGGTGAAATGAACCATGTCTACTGTGAGTGTGGCAGCAGGTCTCTTTCAAACTTGTAAAGTAGTTCTGTATTCTTGTGCAGAGGCAATTTCATAGTCCATGAAGTTTATCTGAGACGTGATTATTGCTGGTTGAAAACTTAACCCAATACCCCGCCTGGATGACTTGAAATACAGTCAGCCAAGGCAATTTTTGTTAGTCTCTCAAGAGACTGTTTGATTTGTTAATAGAAAACATTGAGCGTTTGTTCCATGGCCTGTGTCCGACAGTCCCGGGCTGCCTCGAGTTCTCCCCTCCGGGTTCTTTTGTTGCAGTTTGCGTTGTCCATGTTCCACCACCTGGACAAACGCTTTTGGCACAGTAGAGGTGGTTCTTCGGGCGGCAAGGTTTTGGTGTGGTTCTCTTGCTTTCCAGGACAACTGCCAGGCATTAGCTGCCAGATAGCTGCCGATAGCTGCCAGACTACTATACAATTTCTATTTCCTTAACTTGTTGGCACATCCACAATTGAAGGACAAGGCCCTGGTTTAAATGAGTCCCGCAAGATTTAATACTGAGTTACATGTCCTGAAAAGTGAGTGGTTCAAACCGCTGGGTGGAAAAGGCGGGGTTAGTTTTAAATGAGCCATTCTCACATGCAACATTAGCAAGTCATTGAACACAAACTAGTGCACATCCAGTGGCGGTGAAATGAACCACGTCTACTGTGAGTGTGGCAGCAGGTCTCTTTCAAACTTGTAAAGTAGTTCTGTATTCTTGTGCAGAGGCAATTTCATAGTCCATGAAGTTTATCTGAGACGTGATTATTGCTGGTTGAAAACTTAACCCAATACCCCGCCTGGATGACTTGAAATACAGTCAGCCAAGGCAATTTTTGTTAGTCTCTCAAGAGACTGTTTGATTTGTTAATAGAAAACATTGAGCGTTTGTTCCATGGCCTGTGTCCGACAATCCCGGGCTGCCTCGTGTTCTCCCCTCCGGGTTCTTTCATTGCAGTTTGCGTTGTCCATGTTCCACCACCTGGACAAACGCTGTTCGCACAGGAGAGGTGGTTCTTTGGTCGGCAAGGTTTTTGTGTGGTTCTCTTGCTTTCCAGGATAGCTGCCAGGCATTTAAGCACTTGAATGTGTCTCCAGGTGTGTCGTCCTTGAGAAAGGCTGACTTTTAGAGGGCAAGATGGATCTTCTAGTCTGACAAGTATAATGTTGAGTTGCATGTCCTGAAAAGTGGGTTACTTTCACATTGGATGGCAAAGAAGGCTACTATACAATTTCTATTTCCTTAACTTGTTGGCACATCCACAATTGAAGGACAAGGCTCTGGTTTAAATTAGTCCCGCAAGATTTAATACTGAGTTACATGTCCTGAAAAGTGAGTGGTTCAAACCGCTGGGTGGAAAAGGCGGGGTTAGTTTTAAATGAGCCATTCTCACATGCAACATTAGCAAGTCATTGAACACAAACTAGTGCACATCCAGTGGCGGTGAAATGAACCACGTCTACTGTGAGTGTGGCAGCAGGTCTCTTTCAAACTTGTAAAGTAGTTCTGTATTCTTGTGCAGAGGCAATTTCATAGTCCATGAAGTTTATCTGAGACGTGATTATTGCTGGTTGAAAACTTAACCCAATACCCCGCCTGGATGACTTGAAATACAGTCAGCCAAGGCAATTTTTGTTAGTCTCTCAAGAGACTGTTTGATTTGTTAATAGAAAACATTGAGCGTTTGTTCCATGGCCTGTGTCCGACAATCCCGGGCTGCCTCGTGTTCTCCCCTCCGGGTTCTTTCATTGCAGTTTGCGTTGTCCATGTTCCACCACCTGGACAAACGCTGTTCGCACAGGAGAGGTGGTTCTTTGGTCGGCAAGGTTTTTGTGTGGTTCTCTTGCTTTCCAGGATAGCTGCCAGGCATTTAAGCACTTGAATGTGTCTCCAGGTGTGTCGTCCTTGAGAAAGGCTGACTTTGAGAGGGCAAGATGGATCTTCTAGTCTGACAAGTTTAATGTTGAGTTGCATGTCCTGAAAAGTGGGTTACTTTCACATTGGATGGCAAAGAAGACTACTATACAATTTCTATTTCCTTAACTTGTTGGCACATCCACAATTGAAGGACAAGGCCCTGGTTTAAATGAGTCCCGCAAGATTTAATACTGAGTTACATGTCCTGAAAAGTGAGTGGTTCAAACCGCTGGGTGGAAAAGGCGGGGTTAGTTTTAAATGAGCCATTCTCACATGCAACATTAGCAAGTCATTGAACACAAACTAGTGTACATCCAGTGGCGGTGAAATGAACCACGTCTACTGTGAGTGTGGCAGCAGGTCTCTTTCAAACTTGTAAAGTAGTTCTGTATTCTTGTGCAGAGGCAATTTCATAGTCCATGAAGTTTATCTGAGACGTGATTATTGCTGGTTGAAAACTTAACCCAATACCCCGCCTGGATGACTTGAAATACAGTCAGCCAAGGCAATTTTTGTTAGTCTCTCAAGAGACTGTTTGATTTGTTAATAGAAAACATTGAGCGTTTGTTCCATGGCCTGTGTCCGACAATCCCGGGCTGCCTCGTGTTCTCCCCTCCGGGTTCTTTCATTGCAGTTTGCGTTGTCCATGTTCCACCACCTGGACAAACGCTGTTGGCACAGGAGAGGTGGTTCTTCGGGCGGCAAGGTTTTGGTGTGGTTCTCTTGCTTTCCAGGATAGCTGCCAGGCATTTAAGCACTTGAATGTGTCTCCAGGTGTGTCGTCCTTGAGAAAGGCTGACTTTTAGAGGGCAAGATGGATCTTCTAGTCTGACAAGTATAATGTTGAGTTGCATGTCCTGAAAAGTGGGTTACTTTCACATTGGATGGCAAAGAAGGCTACTATACAATTTCTATTTCCTTAACTTGTTGGCACATCCACAATTGAAGGACAAGGCTCTGGTTTAAATGAGTCCCGCAAGATTTAATACTGAGTTACATGTCCTGAAAAGTGAGTGGTTCAAACCGCTGGGTGGAAAAGGCGGGGTTAGTTTTAAATGAGCCATTCTCACATGCAACATTAGCAAGTCATTGAACACAAACTAGTGCACATCCAGTGGCGGTGAAATGAACCACGTCTACTGTGAGTGTGGCAGCAGGTCTCTTTCAAACTTGTAAAGTAGTTCTGTATTCTTGTGCAGAGGCAATTTCATAGTCCATGAAGTTTATCTGAGACGTGATTATTGCTGGTTGAAAACTTAACCCAATACCCCGCCTGGATGACTTGAAATACAGTCAGCCAAGGCAATTTTTGTTAGTCTCTCAAGAGACTGTTTGATTTGTTAATAGAAAACATTGAGCGTTTGTTCCATGGCCTGTGTCCGACAATCCCGGGCTGCCTCGTGTTCTCCCCTCCGGGTTCTTTCATTGCAGTTTGCGTTGTCCATGTTCCACCACCTGGACAAACGCTGTTGGCACAGGAGAGGTGGTTCTTCGGGCGGCAAGGTTTTGGTGTGGTTCTCTTGCTTTCCAGGATAGCTGCCAGGCATTTAAGCACTTGAATGTGTCTCCAGGTGTGTCGTCCTTGAGAAAGGCTGACTTTGAGAGGGCAAGATGGATCTTCTAGTCTGACAAGTTTAATGTTGAGTTGCATGTCCTGAAAAGTGGGTTACTTTCACATTGGATGGCAAAGAAGACTACTATACAATTTCTATTTCCTTAACTTGTTGGCACATCCACAATTGAAGGACAAGGCCCTGGTTTAAATGAGTCCCGCAAGATTTAATACTGAGTTACATGTCCTGAAAAGTGAGTGGTTCAAACCGCTGGGTGGAAAAGGCGGGGTTAGTTTTAAATGAGCCATTCTCACATGCAACATTAGCAAGTCATTGAACACAAACTAGTGCACATCCAGTGGCGGTGAAATGAACCACGTCTACTGTGAGTGTGGCAGCAGGTCTCTTTCAAACTTGTAAAGTAGTTCTGTATTCTTGTGCAGAGGCAATTTCATAGTCCATGAAGTTTATCTGAGACGTGATTATTGCTGGTTGAAAACTTAACCCAATACCCCGCCTGGATGACTTGAAATACAGTCAGCCAAGGCAATTTTTGTTAGTCTCTCAAGAGACTGTTTGATTTGTTAATAGAAAACATTGAGCGTTTGTTCCATGGCCTGTGTCCGACAATCCCGGGCTGCCTCGAGTTCTCCCCTCCGGGTTCTTTCGTTGCAGTTTGCGTTGTCCATGTTCCACCACCTGGACAAACGCTTTTGGCACAGTAGAGGTGGTTCTTCGGGCGGCAAGGTTTTGGTGTGGTTCTCTTGCTTTCCAGGACAGCTGCCAGGCATTAGCTGCCAGATAGCTGCCGATAGCTGCCAGACTACTATACAATTTCTATTTCCTTAACTTGTTGGCACATCCACAATTGAAGGACAAGGCCCTGGTTTAAATGAGTCCCGCAAGATTTAATACTGAGTTACATGTCCTGAAAAGTGAGTGGTTCAAACCGCTGGGTGGAAAAGGCGGGGTTAGTTTTAAATGAGCCATTCTCACATGCAACATTAGCAAGTCATTGAACACAAACTAGTGTACATCCAGTGGCGGTGAAATGAACCACGTCTACTGTGAGTGTGGCAGCAGGTCTCTTTCAAACTTGTAAAGTAGTTCTGTATTCTTGTGCAGAGGCAATTTCATAGTCCATGAAGTTTATCTGAGACGTGATTATTGCTGGTTGAAAACTTAACCCAATACCCCGCCTGGATGACTTGAAATACAGTCAGCCAAGGCAATTTTTGTTAGTCTCTCAAGAGACTGTTTGATTTGTTAATAGAAAACATTGAGCGTTTGTTCCATGGTCTGTGTCCGACAATCTCGGGCTGCCTCGTGTTCTCCCCTCCGGGTTCTTTCATTGCAGTTTGCGTTGTCCATGTTCCACCACCTGGACAAACGCTGTTGGCACAGGAGAGGTGGTTCTTCGGGCGGCAAGGTTTTGGTGTGGTTCTCTTGCTTTCCAGGATAGCTGCCAGGCATTTAAGCACTTGAATGTGTCTCCAGGTGTGTCGTCCTTGAGAAAGGCTGACTTTTAGAGGGCAAGATGGATCTTCTAGTCTGACAAGTATAATGTTGAGTTGCATGTCCTGAAAAGTGGGTTACTTTCACATTGGATGGCAAAGAAGGCTACTATACAATTTCTATTTCCTTAACTTGTTGGCACATCCACAATTGAAGGACAAGGCTCTGGTTTAAATGAGTCCCGCAAGATTTAATACTGAGTTACATGTCCTGAAAAGTGAGTGGTTCAAACCGCTGGGTGGAAAAGGCGGGGTTAGTTTTAAATGAGCCATTCTCACATGCAACATTAGCAAGTCATTGAACACAAACTAGTGTACATCCAGTGGCGGTGAAATGAACCACGTCCACTGTGAGTGTGGCAGCAGGTCTCTTTCAAACTTGTAAAGTAGATCTGTATTCTTGTGCAGAGGCAATTTCATAGTCCATGAAGTTTATCTGAGACGTGATTATTGCTGGTTGAAAACTTAACCCAATACCCCGCCTGGATGACTTGAAATACAGTCAGCCAAGGCAATTTTTGTTAGTCTCTCAAGAGACTGTTTGATTTGTTAATAGAAAACATTGAGCGTTTGTTCCATGGCCTGTGTCCGACAATCCCGGGCTGCCTCGAGTTCTCCCCTCCGGGTTCTTTCGTTGCAGTTTGCGCTGTCCATGTTCCACCACCTGGACAAACGCTTTTGGCACAGTAGAGGTGGTTCTTCGGGCGGCAAGGTTTTGGTGTGGTTCTCTTGCTTTCCAGGATAGCTGCCAGGCATTTAAGCACTTGAATGTGTCTCCAGGTGTGTCGTCCTTGAGAAAGGCTGACTTTTAGAGGGCAAGATGGATCTTCTAGTCTGACAAGTTTAATGTTGAGTTGCATGTCCTGAAAAGTGGGTTACTTTCACATTGGATGGCAAAGAAGACTACTATACAATTTCTATTTCCTTAACTTGTTGGCACATCCACAATTGAAGGACAAGGCCCTGGTTTAAATGAGTCCCGCAAGATTTAATACTGAGTTACATGTCCTGAAAAGTGAGTGGTTCAAACCGCTGGGTGGAAAAGGCGGGGTTAGTTTTAAATGAGCCATTCTCACATGCAACATTAGCAAGTCATTGAACACAAACTAGTGTACATCCAGTGGCGGTGAAATGAACCACGTCCACTGTGAGTGTGGCAGCAGGTCTCTTTCAAACTTGTAAAGTAGATCTGTATTCTTGTGCAGAGGCAATTTCATAGTCCATGAAGTTTATCTGAGACGTGATTATTGCTGGTTGAAAACTTAACCCAATACCCCGCCTGGATGACTTGAAATACAGTCAGCCAAGGCAATTTTTGTTAGTCTCTCAAGAGACTGTTTGATTTGTTAATAGAAAACATTGAGCGTTTGTTCCATGGCCTGTGTCCGACAATCCCGGGCTGCCTCGAGTTCTCCCCTCCGGGTTCTTTCGTTGCAGTTTGCGTTGTCCATGTTCCACCACCTGGACAAACGCTTTTGGCACAGTAGAGGTGGTTCTTCGGGCGGCAAGGTTTTGGTGTGGTTCTCTTGCTTTCCAGGACAACTGCCAGGCATTAGCTGCCAGATAGCTGCCGATAGCTGCCAGACTACTATACAATTTCTATTTCCTTAACTTGTTGGCACATCCACAATTGAAGGACAAGGCCCTGGTTTAAATGAGTCCCGCAAGATTTAATACTGAGTTACATGTCCTGAAAAGTGAGTGGTTCAAACCGCTGGGTGGAAAAGGCGGGGTTAGTTTTAAATGAGCCATTCTCACATGCAACATTAGCAAGTCATTGAACACAAACTAGTGTACATCCAGTGGCGGTGAAATGAACCATGTCTACTGTGAGTGTGGCAGCAGGTCTCTTTCAAACTTGTAAAGTAGTTCTGTATTCTTGTGCAGAGGCAATTTCATAGTCCATGAAGTTTATCTGAGACGTGATTATTGCTGGTTGAAAACTTAACCCAATACCCCGCCTGGATGACTTGAAATACAGTCAGCCAAGGCAATTTTTGTTAGTCTCTCAAGAGACTGTTTGATTTGTTAATAGAAAACATTGAGCGTTTGTTCCATGGCCTGTGTCCGACAATCCCGGGCTGCCTCGTGTTCTCCCCTCCGGGTTCTTTCATTGCAGTTTGCGTTGTCCATGTTCCACCACCTGGACAAACGCTGTTGGCACAGGAGAGGTGGTTCTTCGGGCGGCAAGGTTTTGGTGTGGTTCTCTTGCTTTCCAGGATAGCTGCCAGGCATTTAAGCACTTGAATGTGTCTCCAGGTGTGTCGTCCTTGAGAAAGGCTGACTTTTAGAGGGCAAGATGGATCTTCTAGTCTGACAAGTATAATGTTGAGTTGCATGTCCTGAAAAGTGGGTTACTTTCACATTGGATGGCAAAGAAGGCTACTATACAATTTCTATTTCCTTAACTTGTTGGCACATCCACAATTGAAGGACAAGGCTCTGGTTTAAATGAGTCCCGCAAGATTTAATACTGAGTTACATGTCCTGAAAAGTGAGTGGTTCAAACCGCTGGGTGGAAAAGGCGGGGTTAGTTTTAAATGAGCCATTCTCACATGCAACATTAGCAAGTCATTGAACACAAACTAGTGCACATCCAGTGGCGGTGAAATGAACCACGTCTACTGTGAGTGTGGCAGCAGGTCTCTTTCAAACTTGTAAAGTAGTTCTGTATTCTTGTGCAGAGGCAATTTCATAGTCCATGAAGTTTATCTGAGACGTGATTATTGCTGGTTGAAAACTTAACCCAATACCCCGCCTGGATGACTTGAAATACAGTCAGCCAAGGCAATTTTTGTTAGTCTCTCAAGAGACTGTTTGATTTGTTAATAGAAAACATTGAGCGTTTGTTCCATGGCCTGTGTCCGACAATCCCGGGCTGCCTCGAGTTCTCCCCTCCGGGTTCTTTCGTTGCAGTTTGCGTTGTCCATGTTCCACCACCTGGACAAACGCTTTTGGCACAGTAGAGGTGGTTCTTCGGGCGGCAAGGTTTTGGTGTGGTTCTCTTGCTTTCCAGGACAGCTGCCAGGCATTAGCTGCCAGATAGCTGCCGATAGCTGCCAGACTACTATACAATTTCTATTTCCTTAACTTGTTGGCACATCCACAATTGAAGGACAAGGCCCTGGTTTAAATGAGTCCCGCAAGATTTAATACTGAGTTACATGTCCTGAAAAGTGAGTGGTTCAAACCGCTGGGTGGAAAAGGCGGGGTTAGTTTTAAATGAGCCATTCTCACATGCAACATTAGCAAGTCATTGAACACAAACTAGTGTACATCCAGTGGCGGTGAAATGAACCATGTCTACTGTGAGTGTGGCAGCAGGTCTCTTTCAAACTTGTAAAGTAGTTCTGTATTCTTGTGCAGAGGCAATTTCATAGTCCATGAAGTTTATCTGAGACGTGATTATTGCTGGTTGAAAACTTAACCCAATACCCCGCCTGGATCACTTGAAATACAGTCAGCCAAGGCAATTTTTGTTAGTCTCTCAAGAGACTGTTTGATTTGTTAATAGAAAACATTGAGCGTTTGTTCCATGGCCTGTGTCCGACAATCCCGGGCTGCCACTTGTTGGCACATCCACAATTGAAGGACAAGGCCCTGGTTTAAATGAGTCCCGCAAGATTTAATACTGAGTTACATGTCCTGAAAAGTGAGTGGTTCAAACCGCTGGGTGGAAAAGGCGGGGTTAGTTTTAAATGAGCCATTCTCACATGCAACATTAGCAAGTCATTGAACACAAACTAGTGTACATCCAGTGGCGGTGAAATGAACCATGTCTACTGTGAGTGTGGCAGCAGGTCTCTTTCAAACTTGTAAAGTAGTTCTGTATTCTTGTGCAGAGGCAATTTCATAGTCCATGAAGTTTATCTGAGACGTGATTATTGCTGGTTGAAAACTTAACCCAATACCCCGCCTGGATCACTTGAAATACAGTCAGCCAAGGCAATTTTTGTTAGTCTCTCAAGAGACTGTTTGATTTGTTAATAGAAAACATTGAGCGTTTGTTCCATGGCCTGTGTCCGACAATCCCGGGCTGCCACTTGTTGGCACATCCACAATTGAAGGACAAGGCCCTGGTTTAAATGAGTCCCGCAAGATTTAATACTGAGTTACATGTCCTGAAAAGTGAGTGGTTCAAACCGCTGGGTGGAAAAGGCGGGGTTAGTTTTAAATGAGCCATTCTCACATGCAACATTAGCAAGTCATTGAACACAAACTAGTGTACATCCAGTGGCGGTGAAATGAACCATGTCTACTGTGAGTGTGGCAGCAGGTCTCTTTCAAACTTGTGAAGTAGTTCTGTATTCTTGTGCAGAGGCAATTTCATAGTCCATGAAGTTTATCTGAGACGTGATTATTGCTGGTTGAAAACTTAACCCAATACCCCGCCTGGATGACTTGAAATACAGTCAGCCAAGGCAATTTTTGTTAGTCTCTCAAGAGACTGTTTGATTTGTTAATAGAAAACATTGAGCGTTTGTTCCATGGCCTGTGTCCGACAATCCCGGGCTGCCTCGTGTTCTCCCCTCCGGGTTCTTTCATTGCAGTTTTCGTTGTCCATGTTCCACCACCTGGACAAACGCTGTTGGCACAGGAGAGGTGGTTCTTCGGGCGGCAAGGTTTTGGTGTGGTTCTCTTGCTTTCCAGGATAGCTGCCAGGCATTTAAGCACTTGAATGTGTCTCCAGGTGTGTCGTCCTTGAGAAAGGCTGACTTTTAGAGGGCAAGATGGATCTTCTAGTCTGACAAGTTTAATGTTGAGTTGCATGTCCTGAAAAGTGGGTTACTTTCACATTGGATGGCAAAGAAGACTACTATACAATTTCTATTTCCTTAACTTGTTGGCACATCCACAATTGAAGGACAAGGCCCTGGTTTAAATGAGTCCCGCAAGATTTAATACTGAGTTACATGTCCTGAAAAGTGAGTGGTTCAAACCGCTGGGTGGAAAAGGCGGGGTTAGTTTTAAATGAGCCATTCTCACATGCAACATTAGCAAGTCATTGAACACAAACTAGTGTACATCCAGTGGCGGTGAAATGAACCACGTCCACTGTGAGTGTGGCAGCAGGTCTCTTTCAAACTTGTAAAGTAGATCTGTATTCTTGTGCAGAGGCAATTTCATAGTCCATGAAGTTTATCTGAGACGTGATTATTGCTGGTTGAAAACTTAACCCAATACCCCGCCTGGATGACTTGAAATACAGTCAGCCAAGGCAATTTTTGTTAGTCTCTCAAGAGACTGTTTGATTTGTTAATAGAAAACATTGAGCGTTTGTTCCATGGCCTGTGTCCGACAATCCCGGGCTGCCTCGAGTTCTCCCCTCCGGGTTCTTTCGTTGCAGTTTGCGTTGTCCATGTTCCACCACCTGGACAAACGCTTTTGGCACAGTAGAGGTGGTTCTTCGGGCGGCAAGGTTTTGGTGTGGTTCTCTTGCTTTCCAGGACAACTGCCAGGCATTAGCTGCCAGATAGCTGCCGATAGCTGCCAGACTACTATACAATTTCTATTTCCTTAACTTGTTGGCACATCCACAATTGAAGGACAAGGCCCTGGTTTAAATGAGTCCCGCAAGATTTAATACTGAGTTACATGTCCTGAAAAGTGAGTGGTTCAAACCGCTGGGTGGAAAAGGCGGGGTTAGTTTTAAATGAGCCATTCTCACATGCAACATTAGCAAGTCATTGAACACAAACTAGTGTACATCCAGTGGCGGTGAAATGAACCATGTCTACTGTGAGTGTGGCAGCAGGTCTCTTTCAAACTTGTAAAGTAGTTCTGTATTCTTGTGCAGAGGCAATTTCATAGTCCATGAAGTTTATCTGAGACGTGATTATTGCTGGTTGAAAACTTAACCCAATACCCCGCCTGGATCACTTGAAATACAGTCAGCCAAGGCAATTTTTGTTAGTCTCTCAAGAGACTGTTTGATTTGTTAATAGAAAACATTGAGCGTTTGTTCCATGGCCTGTGTCCGACAATCCCGGGCTGCCACTTGTTGGCACATCCACAATTGAAGGACAAGGCCCTGGTTTAAATGAGTCCCGCAAGATTTAATACTGAGTTACATGTCCTGAAAAGTGAGTGGTTCAAACCGCTGGGTGGAAAAGGCGGGGTTAGTTTTAAATGAGCCATTCTCACATGCAACATTAGCAAGTCATTGAACACAAACTAGTGTACATCCAGTGGCGGTGAAATGAACCATGTCTACTGTGAGTGTGGCAGCAGGTCTCTTTCAAACTTGTAAAGTAGTTCTGTATTCTTGTGCAGAGGCAATTTCATAGTCCATGAAGTTTATCTGAGACGTGATTATTGCTGGTTGAAAACTTAACCCAATACCCCGCCTGGATCACTTGAAATACAGTCAGCCAAGGCAATTTTTGTTAGTCTCTCAAGAGACTGTTTGATTTGTTAATAGAAAACATTGAGCGTTTGTTCCATGGCCTGTGTCCGACAATCCCGGGCTGCCACTTGTTGGCACATCCACAATTGAAGGACAAGGCCCTGGTTTAAATGAGTCCCGCAAGATTTAATACTGAGTTACATGTCCTGAAAAGTGAGTGGTTCAAACCGCTGGGTGGAAAAGGCGGGGTTAGTTTTAAATGAGCCATTCTCACATGCAACATTAGCAAGTCATTGAACACAAACTAGTGTACATCCAGTGGCGGTGAAATGAACCATGTCTACTGTGAGTGTGGCAGCAGGTCTCTTTCAAACTTGTAAAGTAGTTCTGTATTCTTGTGCAGAGGCAATTTCATAGTCCATGAAGTTTATCTGAGACGTGATTATTGCTGGTTGAAAACTTAACCCAATACCCCGCCTGGATGACTTGAAATACAGTCAGCCAAGGCAATTTTTGTTAGTCTCTCAAGAGACTGTTTGATTTGTTAATAGAAAACATTGAGCGTTTGTTCCATGGCCTGTGTCCGACAATCCCGGGCTGCCTCGTGTTCTCCCCTCCGGGTTCTTTCATTGCAGTTTGCGTTGTCCATGTTCCACCACCTGGACAAACGCTGTTGGCACAGGAGAGGTGGTTCTTCGGGCGGCAAGGTTTTGGTGTGGTTCTCTTGCTTTCCAGGATAGCTGCCAGGCATTTAAGCACTTGAATGTGTCTCCAGGTGTGTCGTCCTTGAGAAAGGCTGACTTTTAGAGGGCAAGATGGATCTTCTAGTCTGACAAGTATAATGTTGAGTTGCATGTCCTGAAAAGTGGGTTACTTTCACATTGGATGGCAAAGAAGGCTACTATACAATTTCTATTTCCTTAACTTGTTGGCACATCCACAATTGAAGGACAAGGCTCTGGTTTAAATGAGTCCCGCAAGATTTAATACTGAGTTACATGTCCTGAAAAGTGAGTGGTTCAAACCGCTGGGTGGAAAAGGCGGGGTTAGTTTTAAATGAGCCATTCTCACATGCAACATTAGCAAGTCATTGAACACAAACTAGTGCACATCCAGTGGCGGTGAAATGAACCACGTCTACTGTGAGTGTGGCAGCAGGTCTCTTTCAAACTTGTAAAGTAGTTCAGTATTCTTGTGCAGAGGCAATTACATAGTCCATGAAGTTTATCTGAGACGTGATTATTGCTGGTTGAAAACTTAACCCAATACCCCGCCTGGATGACTTGAAATACAGTCAGCCAAGGCAATTTTTGTTAGTCTCTCAAGAGGCTGTTTGATTTGTTAATAGAAAACATTGAGCGTTTGTTCCATGGCCTGTGTCCGACAATCCCGGGCTGCCTCGAGTTCTCCCCTCCGGGTTCTTTCGTTGCAGTTTGCGCTGTCCATGTTCCACCACCTGGACAAACGCTTTTGGCACAGTAGAGGTGGTTCTTTGGTCGGCAAGGTTTTTGTGTGGTTCTCTTGCTTTCCAGGATAGCTGCCAGGCATTTAAGCACTTGAATGTGTCTCCAGGTGTGTCGTCCTTGAGAAAGGCTGACTTTGAGAGGGCAAGATGGATCTTCTAGTCTGACAAGTTTAATGTTGAGTTGCATGTCCTGAAAAGTGGGTTACTTTCACATTGGATGGCAAAGAAGACTACTATACAATTTCTATTTCCTTAACTTGTTGGCACATCCACAATTGAAGGACAAGGCCCTGGTTTAAATGAGTCCCGCAAGATTTAATACTGAGTTACATGTCCTGAAAAGTGAGTGGTTCAAACCGCTGGGTGGAAAAGGCGGGGTTAGTTTTAAATGAGCCATTCTCACATGCAACATTAGCAAGTCATTGAACACAAACTAGTGTACATCCAGTGGCGGTGAAATGAACCACGTCCACTGTGAGTGTGGCAGCAGGTCTCTTTCAAACTTGTAAAGTAGATCTGTATTCTTGTGCAGAGGCAATTTCATAGTCCATGAAGTTTATCTGAGACGTGATTATTGCTGGTTGAAAACTTAACCCAATACCCCGCCTGGATGACTTGAAATACAGTCAGCCAAGGCAATTTTTGTTAGTCTCTCAAGAGACTGTTTGATTTGTTAATAGAAAACATTGAGCGTTTGTTCCATGGCCTGTGTCCGACAGTCCCGGGCTGCCTCGAGTTCTCCCCTCCGGGTTCTTTCGTTGCAGTTTGCGTTGTCCATGTTCCACCACCTGGACAAACGCTTTTGGCACAGTAGAGGTGGTTCTTCGGGCGGCAAGGTTTTGGTGTGGTTCTCTTGCTTTCCAGGACAACTGCCAGGCATTAGCTGCCAGATAGCTGCCGATAGCTGCCAGACTACTATACAATTTCTATTTCCTTAACTTGTTGGCACATCCACAATTGAAGGACAAGGCCCTGGTTTAAATGAGTCCCGCAAGATTTAATACTGAGTTACATGTCCTGAAAAGTGAGTGGTTCAAACCGCTGGGTGGAAAAGGCGGGGTTCGTTTTAAATGAGCCATTCTCACATGCAACATTAGCAAGTCATTGAACAGAAACTAGTGTACATCCAGTGGCGGTGAAATGAACCACGTCTACTGTGAGTGTGGCAGCAGGTCTCTTTCAAACTTGTAAAGTAGTTCTGTATTCTTGTGCAGAGGCAATTTCATAGTCCATGAAGTTTATCTGAGACGTGATTATTGCTGGTTGAAAACTTAACCCAATACCCCGCCTGGATGACTTGAAATACAGTCAGCCAAGGCAATTTTTGTTAGTCTCTCAAGAGACTGTTTGATTTGTTAATAGAAAACATTGAGCGTTTGTTCCATGGCCAGTGTCTGACAATCCCGGGCTGCCTCGAGTTCTCCCCTCAGGGTTCTTTCGTTGCAGTTTGCGCTGTCCATGTTCCACCACCTGGACAAACGCTTTTGGCACAGTAGAGGAGGTTCTTTGGTCGGCAAGGTTTTGGTGCGGTTCTCTTGCTTTCCAGGATAGCTGCCAGGCATTAGCTGCCAGATAGCTGCCGATAGCTGCCAGACTACTATACAATTTCTATTTCCTTAACTTGTTGGCACATCCACAATTGAAGGACAAGGCCCTGGTTTAAATGAGTCCCGCAAGATTTAATACTGAGTTACATGTCCTGAAAAGTGAGTGGTTCAAACCACTGAAGTTTATCTGAGACGTGATTATTCCTGGTTAAAAACTTAACCCAATACCCCGCCTGGATGACTTGAAATACAGTCAGCCAAGGCAATTTTTGTTAGTCTCTCAAGAGACGGTATGATTTGTTAATAATTAAGTTTAGGTGTAGTTATTTTCTTTGAGTAGTAGGTATTTCATTTATTTGTCCCTGACACTCTTTTTGGTGTCCCTGACATACCTAAACTAAATAGACTATATCTCTGAAATGACAAGCTCTATGTGAATTATTTGTAGCAAACTAAATTTAATGCTTATGTGATTCTAGCAGAAGTGTAGGTTTCACTGTAGATGCCATTGCTTCAGAGTAAATGCAGATGGAACCCAGCTTAAATGAAGGATTTTAATGTAAAAATATCCAGTAGGAGCTCAAAAACAAGTCATGTTCCAACATGTGGACATTAGCTGTGCAAAGACTGATGCTGCCGAGGTGAAGCAGAGCAAAACACACACAAGTTGTCGTAAAGAGATGCCAAGTCGTTCACAAATTTGGCAGTTTTAAAATTTGAATTTATTTATTTATAATATGTACTATTCTCACTTGACACAGTATTACACACTTCATGTGTGTCACAGTAATTGTATTTGCTGTCCTTTTGACATTATCTTGTCAAAAGGATGCAAATGCATATGACGCTAATTGACGCTAATTCTCCCTTCTCCAAACAAAACAATCTAATGTCGCTCTGTAATGATCTATCAGGCTGGGAATAGACCAACGACAGCCCAACAGCTGACCAATGTGCTGAAATCATTTTTGAAATATCCATTAAGATTAGCTAAAATATTCTTAAAATTAATTTTTTACAGTCTAAATTGTTACTAGTGTCATTTATCACTCATCATTTGTTAATGCCTTTTTTTTGTCTAACTACATTACTATATTATTACTACATACATTATCCTGTGTGTTTGTATCAGGACAACTTGGATCGCGAGATGAAGGAGGCAGCCAGACAACGTCGCCTGAGAGAGCTGGAGGAGAAACGTTTGTCGTGGTCAGGGGCAGACCAGAGTGGGGGGTTCGGTCGTAGCAGCAGCGAGAACGATGTGGAGATGCTCACCAAGGAAGGCCTCCTGGATTTTTTGCAGCAGAGGTCACATAGCCCTCTGGGACGCTCTGCCAGTGCCCGCCGCCACCGTCACACCATGACCTCCGTAGCTGACCGTGAACTCCAAGGATATCTTGAGGTGTTAGGAGACAACGGCACTGATTATTCCAAGTTTAACAGTCTACCTCGGTCGGGTCGTCCTGTGCAGCGGAAATCCACCCCGTGGATCTTAGCTCAGGACGACAACCGTGAGATAGGCTGTGACCGAAAAGTGACTTCTCCATGTGCACAAACTGAACCCATCAGTCCGCTGGCAAGATACTCCTCTTCTGGGTTAAACAATAATGACGACCTATACCCCAGCAACAACAATTACATATCTGTATCGGAAAGCAGCGCTCTTCCTCGTTCCCTTTTTGTCTTTCAAAAACCCTCCCACCATCCCAACCCAGCAATTAGCGGCCACATGAATGTTAGTGTGGAGAAACACACTTTAGTTCGAGGCCCTCAAGCTTTTGAACTACAGAGTCCAAACAATAACAGTAATCATTTGCACCTTATCAACCAGGGGGATGTCATGGTGACAGATTCGGAAAAGGAGAGAAAATCTCCTCCCAAGAATCTGGACAATGTTCCAGGTGATAAACTTTTAGAAAGAAGAGCAAATCCCAAGGTAGCGTGGGAACATAAAGTTGATAATTCTACTCAAGACAGAGAGAGAGAAGAAGAGGACAACAGCACAGTTTCATCAACAACCTGTGACACACCTCTTCCACTCGATACCTCTGTATCCAATAAGAAGCCGATGTTTTTCATACTTGACTGCACAGAAACTGACTGCTCCGTCACCTTGGATTATTCAGAGGCCGAAAGCTCTTCTTTAACAAAAGAGGGCCTTCAACTTAGAACGACAGACTGCAATAAACATCAGAAGAGCCACCAAGAACCAAGCTCTCTGTCTCCCAATGACCAGTCTGTTTCAACGAATGAACTTTCAGCGCCAAAATCTGCGGACGCAACATCGATGGCTGCATCTGCGACGACAGAAGAGTGGGACACAGAGAGCTGTGACACCACTGAGGGAAAACAAGGTGCAGAAAAAGGTGCAGACACACAGAGAAGCATCAGGAAACCAGTGCATGCAGCGAGTAAAGCAAACAAAGCAGTTCGTGGTGTGCGGACGCTGACCAGCACCGAGAGTCAGGGCATGAGGAAAGTAGTTCCTATTAGCAAGCTCACAAGGCTGGGTAGCAGCAAGTGTGCAGAGAGAACTTTGGTTCATGAGAGCGGGGAGTCACGCCGTCCCATTAGAGATCAGAGCACCCAACCAGCAGCGAGAGGAAGGAGCGAGAAGACATCACGACCGTCTCGACACTCCAGTTTGCCTCCTGATGAGTCCAAAGCTCAGAGAGGAAGTAGCCTCCCAGGTGGTATTTCAAGATGGTCACGCGATTTGACTCCGAGGAAGGTTTCCATCAACAAGCCAAGCGCAAAACCTGTGAGGAACATCTCCAAACCTCCTCCTGAGGAGAAAATGTGCCGCTCCACTATGAGAGCCTTGGCCCAAGTGCAAGCTCAGGCCCAGGGTGGAGTGTCCTCCGAGAACAGCTGCTCACACGTAAAAAACACATCCGGTGTCCCTGGCTTCGCCCGCAACACCATCGCCTCGTCCTCCAGGACCAATAAGGAGCTCCTTGGCCCTCCTTCCGTCCCGTCTACACCGTCTCGCAGCCCCTCACTCGTGGGTCGACCATCCTCGGTGAAGCACAACAGGTTATCGCCCACAGTTCACACCAGCGAGGAGCAGTCACAAGGGACAAACCTGCGACGAGCGCAAAGCGTGAAGGCCACCAGACGAAGCACCTATCGCAGTGAGACTCCGCCTCCAACTCGCGAGGAGTCGCGTAAGGCAAGCAGCTTTTCTGAAAAGTCTTTGATGGCGCCCAGCAAAAGTGCTAAACCAAGCTGGAAATAAACATTAAATGAAATTTAATAAAACGCACATACAGGCAAAGGAAAGACAAATACATTTCTTCTTGAAAACTGACTTCTCTCTTCTTCTTCTCTTATGTAACAAAATCAGAAAAACAAATGAATCTCTTTCTCCCTCCAGGTTTGTAGCTGACTCTGGATCAGGTTTACAAATTGCAAAGAACAAGATGCAATGAACAGGTTCTGTTTCAAAAAAATATACATATATTGTCCATAAATTGCTTTTTTTCCTGCGGGGTTATTAACTAATATGACAAATGGCAAAATGGTGTTTTTCCACAGGCGCCTGCTTTGCCTGCTTAGCAGTCTGTGTACTGTGTATGTGCTCGTATCTGTGATGCTGTTGATGTTGAACACTACCGTCTATATAATGCTGCTAATTAGCTCTGACAATTTGAAATCCCACAGAGTTTCAGTGTCCTTTTGATTCAGGGTTACATGATCTCTTGTACCTTACCTCGCTGCTCTCATGGTGTCTTTCAGTTTTTGTTGTATTCTCTAGCAGAACTCTGCTGCATTATTTGCTCTTTTTTTTCTGGTTCTTTTGCTTGATACCTCAGAAAAAATTGCAGTGGCCTTGAACCAGCAGGCAAAGTAGAATATATTTTTTTTGGTTCCGCATGAGAACGATGTAGACGATGATCTGATCACTCTGCAACGCCACATTTTACAATTCCCTGTTATATTAATAATATATATATATACAAAGTCACAGATTATATGGCCACAGTGTGTACCAACTGTTGTACGTCTCCTTGCTTGAGTATGTACATGTACTGTAATTTGTAGATCTTGTAGAACTCCTCCATAATATCATGGAGTAGACGTGCACGAAGGAAATGTTTCCTGTATACTGTAGGCTAGTACAAGACCAACGCGAATGCTTTGAAAGAAAAGCACCGAATGCGCCAGACACAACACGGGAAACGTCGTTAGTCACGTGATGGGATGTTTGCACTGTGAGTGTAGTTCAGTAGCATCATCAGCTCTAACTGGACGGAGTTCAGCTCGGCGTCGGTTTGTGTCTCTCGGTCGTCCAGTTTTGTAGAAACACAGCACACTATCGCTGCTTTGAAGGTGTTTTCACTATTTTCAAAGACTCTTTCAACCAATGAAAAAGCTTTAATCCAGTGTCTATGATTATTTTGATATTAATCGTACAAACACATGTCCGTCCAACTCTTCAGCACTCTAACTTGTATGGGCCTATAGCATATGCTTTTGTGTCGTACATATTGAGCTCAGACACACTTACACACTATGCATGTCAGTGTTTTAAACCAGTTCCTGTCTCTGTTCCACCGTTTTCTTATCCAAAGAAATGGTCACTGTAAATGAAAATTTACAATTTGAACAATGTGAAGCAAAATTTCAAACTTTTGTCGCGTTTTGGATCAATCAGAGGAACACAGTCACATGTGGAGTGTTGTTAATTTTTAGTAATGCAAAGTTCATTATAAAAGGAATCAGACATATGTAAAGAGCTAATGTTCATTTATATACAGGGAAATCTTGGTGCAGATCTGGATAATTTCACTATTTTGTGTTCTTTTAACACATAGGAAATATGTTTAAGATGTCAAGTATCATTGTTAGATACTAGACAACAATAAACCCTTTATAACTTTATGTTACGTCACATTATTTTTCTTTATTCATCAGTGCTAAGAAAGGTTTTATGTTTTTCTTTCATTGTGCAAAAAGAGAATGACATTATTTCCAGATATTTGAATGGAAAACACAGTTGTCAAGTATGAAAATTCATTCAGATGGTTGGGAGAGCCTTTGAGAATTAAAAAAAAAAAAGTTATTTATTTTTCAGGGAAACTAAAGCTAATCAGATTTACTGAAATTGGAAAGTGATATGTTCGAGCAGGGGTGTCAAACTCAAATGACCTGGGGGGCCAATGAGCATCTAGTCTGGTCAAGAGGAGGCGGGACTAGATGAAAAACAGTCAGGGGAATCAACTGTTTAGTAGCAGGTGGGCAATATGAGCTTAAACTTATAACACAATAGTCCTTGATGTCGCAGTTAAGATATTCATGATATTTCACAGAAATGTCAAAGTAAAAGTGCTTGTGCTTTAGGTGGTGGGGCCTCATGTAAATGATCGGGGGGGGTCACATGTGGCCACCGCGGGCCACCAGTTTGACATCTCTGTTCGAGGCACAAACCGCAGCTGACCTCAGTCCTGTTGACCATTTCACACCACTTGCCTTTCAACCTGCATTGTGCCACTGCCTTGATGGCAAACGTTCATTCACAGCAGAAACATTGCCTTAAAGCTGAATGTAGCAGATCCATCACCAGTAGAAATGCCTTGATTGTAAAAGGAGAGTAGAAACTTTTCCTTCATTCACATCACGATGAACTGAATCTACGAGGGATTCACTTTGTAAAAAACAACAACACATATTTAAAGACATAGTATTTTTCTGACTATCAATATGTTTACATAGCGCTGAAAACGAAGGGTTTGAAGGTGAGGTACGTGAGAGCGTCCGTGTCTTTTATCTGAGGTCTGTCGTGTGCTGACATGCTTCCTCTTCCTCTTCCTCTTCCTTGTTCCTGCAAGTGACGTGAATAAAGCAGTGACACAAAAGGCTCCGTGTGACGATATATATGGTCAGAAATGTTATCATGATGAAATCACTGCGGGTCAACAGTTATTATAATATGTTTAAAATAAAGGTCGAGGCATAAAACCAGTTAATTGTGGTTGTAAATTTTTTTGTGGACAAAAAAAAACCACAAACAAACAAACAAACAAGCACAATGAATAAATATTATAACTACTGTGTGTATCAATTGTTTTTGAATTATAGACACATTTGATCTTCTCTTTCATTTGGATCATTGATGAGGTTGTTAAAAGTAAAGAACATGAACTGTTTTGAAACATGAGCCTCTATTTTCCTCCGCGTGAACAAAGTTGACACAACATGTCCCCCTCTTGTCTGTCCTCAGCCTCGTCCTTTGTCTCCTCCTCCTCGTCCTCCTCGTCCTAAAAACAGAGAGCATTACAATGGCTGCCCTTTACATTATCTCACACTGACGTGCAGCAGTGGAGCTGCTGTGGAATTTAAATACTTTACTCGCCCTTTTCAACAGCGTCCTTGTTGCAGGTCGGTTACCGCAGTAACGGCACAAACAACAACCACAGATACTCTCTGAGGCCCCCATAAACCAAAAGGTCGGGGTTGTCCACAAACTTTTGTCATGTTTATTTCGTATTGTTTCAAGTCACACAGCCCACACCTGCTCACAACATGTGACTTTAGGATAATTAGAGTGAAATATTTTTATATCATCTTTATTGTAGCTCTTATATGTATTTACTGTCTAGATTTGGCGTTAATTTAAATGTCTGTAAATGCAGGGGAGGAATTCATTTTTCTAGTTTCCTCACATACTGTAGTATCTGTGTAAAACTCTCTTTTTCCTCTTGTTTCACATTGTGTAATTAATCTGTTTGTTTTTGTGCCTGTCATCTTCAATTTAATAAAATGTTAATCACAATTTTTTTTTTAAGTTGGAAATGCTGACTCAGCATTCCCACCCTAATTAAGACAGAATCAAGCATTTAAAGTACTTCTTGTTTGAGACACTTATTATTATACTTATTCATATAATTTCTATATTTATATTGCTTTGTTTTGTTGATTCATTTATTTATTTACATTTTATTTTGACCGATACAGAGACAATCAGATTAGATATTTTTGGTTTAACGGTTGAGAAGGACAAAATAATCCATGTTCTCTTACAGTTCCACACACTAAAACCACTAGGGTGCAGCAGAGCACCTTATAAGTCTGTAAACCTGCGTCCTCTGCTTTGTTTCTGTTTCTCAAAAACATACACACTTGGTGATAGAAAATATACATAGACAAAAACTAAATAAATAAAATAATGTGCTTTTACTAAGGTTTCCTTTTTACTGAGGATAAAGCAAATAATAATACTAATTCTTATAATTTCTCAGACTAAATGGACCTATAATATCAAAATAGTCATCATATTGTTGAATAAATTAATGTACATTCTGCTGTATTCTTTAGAGCATCACACATGTTTAGGGAAAAGCTTTTATAAAGAATAAGACAACGATCACAGAATATAAATAAGCCACAGGGATTATTTGTGTCAGCACTAATGAAAACCTGCTTACTGAATGATCTGATGCACATTATTACCGACTTAGAATCTGGAAAAGTAAACATAAAATATTAATAAGCACACATTTTTGGATATTCACTGACCATACGCTGATAAAAGACACCAGGCTGAACCTCAGCAAACATATTTTAATATTATACCCTAAAGGTGAAAAATACAGAATCATCCCAGAATCACAGTTACAAACCAACGACAAACCTCTCTATGTGCTGCGTGGCATTACATGTCAAATGGCCCGTGACTCGCTGTGTTAATCTGTGGAGCGAAATTGCTGTAGCCATCCATGTGTGAGGGATTACGCTCTTCTCAATCCCTCCTTATCCTGCAGCTGAACCCAACACCTGAAGAACTGAGTGTCTACTTTCTCTCTGCTGTGCCACTGCCGCTGCTGCTGCGACAGTGTTACAATACCATACAGCCACAGGGCTTTTTTGGGTGTTGTTTTTATTTATTTACTTATTCTGGTGGATTAAGACGTAGTTTGGGAAAGTTAATCCTGCTTGATGAAGCAGACAAGTGGGATCAGAGGAAGCAACATCAGATCTGCACGGGAGGGAAGTTTCCGCAACAAAACCATGGCAGAGAGTAAGTCTAAACCTGTGTCCGTCTTATTTATTGTTTATTTTTTTGTAGGAGTTTGCAATAAAAACAATAATTCCGTCTTGATTTTCTGTGACACAACAAAAATGCCACGTGAGTTCATTTGTTCTGCTTTTAATACCAGGTGACGAGTGTCTGCACCAGTGATTCCCAAAGACGAGGTCACAGCTGATCAGCATCACTCTGACCTTCATTAAATGTTAAATGAAAGTACTGAATGAACATGAGCAGCATGCCTGGATTTCTCTCTACTACAGTCTCTGGGATTATCGGTAAGAGATCAACAGAGAAGCCATGATTAGCTGTCAGTGTAAACACAGCAGCTTGTTTGTCAATAACTGTCTTGTGTAAAAACCATGCAGAGGAAAAATGTGAATTTAAGGATCAGACAAAACAAAGCAGACAGTTTTTGTCTGACAGCTGATTGATGCTGATGTTTTCCTCTGTTTTCAGCGCTGACGTGAACAACCTTCCGATCTGATGAGCTGCCAACAAACACACAAGAGAGACAACAGTGAAACAGAAATGAGGTGAGGGCCACGTTTTCTAAACTGCATTAATGGCAATGGAATTTCTTTTCTTTCCTCTGCTTTTGGCATGTTGTCTTGCATTAAAATGTGTATCTCTGTTTTAACATATAGCCTTTGTAATATTCACATGGGATGAAAGAATGAACTAATTTAACATTGTAAACAGAAACCATTCTGATGATCAAACAGTTTCATACTTATACAAAATCTAAATCAACTCTAAAATCAGAATCGAATTATGTTTTTTTTATCAAGTAGGTTTTCAAACACAAGGAAGTGTCTTTTTTAATTGCTTAAAAACAATTAAGTAGTAAAATAAGGATATTATGAAGCAAATTAATGAGCAAGTTCTGTAAGAATAAGGAGGAAGATAAAGATGAGGACTTACAATTAAATACGAGAGCAATAAGTGAAAAAATATTACTAATGTATTTTACGGGTCCTTGAAGCTGCCAGCCCTGCCAGCAGGTGGCGCTGTGCCCTTTACCTAATCTTCCTGTGCTGATGTTTTCTGGCCTGCTCTCTTGTGTCAAGTGTGAAGTTTTGTGCAGATCAGTCAATGTAAGGCACAGTTAGAGCCCACTTCCTGTTTCACGGTGAACGATTGCCGTGGCCACGCCCTTCTTGAATCTAGGAGACATTTTCATAACTTTTCATCTTTGATGTGTCTAGTGCAAACTGACACTTTTTTAAATGTTGCTACGATTAACGCTGCTCAGATAAGTTCACTCATTTATGAAATGTGCAAATCGCCAAGATTGCGTTGACACCATTTTTGTCCTTTTTGTTGTTTTTTTTGTTCGTCTTGAGCTGTGACATGTTTCTACCAAGTTTCGTGACATTTGGTTCAACTTAGATTGGACTTTGTCCATCCACGTTTCACGTTGGACGGCGCTACTGAGCCATATTGCAACACGTTCACTTATTTCCCTTCCATGTCAATTTCACTATTATTTTCACAATAATTCCTAGAAGAACAGTAGAATAATCACATGTTTAGTGCAAATATTGTCACACTCTGTTGTTTCTTTCATGGACATTTACATTTCCACAGTACAGTCCTCACAATGGCTACTTAGTCCTGTTATATTACATCAAGCTTCTGTTAGGAAGTAGATGAGCCTGGTCTGTAAACATGCAGACGTTTAAAGCAAGAGGAGAAGAAAAAGGAAAGTGTCAAGGTTTGAAAAACAGTTTTTATCTCCAAGTCGGTCATAAAGTCACCTTTACATGTGTTTGTTCAAAGGCCAGTCTTGCTTTGTCTAGGGACGGGACCATGCCACTTTTTTCTATGTCTTATAGAATATCACAAACTCCAGTATCTAGTCATTTTAGACCATTTATGAACGTATGAAGTCATCTCAAAGACATCATTCTCCAACTGTGTAACAATTATTGTTGTCCCCAAAAAGAATAAACAAGCAGCCCAAACATGACTCAGCTAAAATGCTTGTACTGATTTTTATTGTTTTATTTGTACATTTACAGTGTACAGCATGTGATATTTATGTAGGATTTTTGGATTGTATGAGATTTTATTTGTCTGATATCCGATATCCTGCACGGTTGGTGTAGTGGTTGTTCGTGCTCTTCCCAGATTCTCCTGTTTCCTCCCACTGTCCAAAAACATGCAGATTAGGCAAAGTGGACACTCTAAATTGACTATGAGAGTGGATGGTTGTTTGGCTCTTTGGAGACAGGTCCCGGGTGTACCGCACCTTTCACACTATGCGAGCTGGGATTGGCACCAGCGACCCCCCTATGACCCTCATATAGAGGATAAAGCAGTAGAAGATGGATGAATGATTTTGACCAGTGTCGGATCAATTCCCATCCCCAGCTTTGTATATTTTTCTTTTATCTTTATTTAAGTCAATTATCCATTCTGTCCAAAATACTAGCTGGATGCACAGTTCTATTATAGTATTCTGTACTGTGTACTGTATATGTATGAATAAATATCTGTGTAGTGTAAGCAGTGTAGTGTAAGGTGATTTGATGATTGTGTGCATGAATCAGATCATAATTACCATCTCCCCATTCATTATTTATGACAAATTTCTTCCTCAACATATGTTCAATTGAATGAGACAAAGCTCTAATCCCATCATGCTCTGCTGAACTAAGAACAGCAGCAGGTGCAGGCAGCTGTGACCACTGTGACGTGAAATTATTGACCTCTGATACAAAGCTTGTATAATATTCTTAAATATGTGTTTTTGAAATTTAAAGATAAACTATATACTCATATATATGGTCCCGTATCAAAGCAAACGCTTTTATTTTGAAATGATGTGAAATTTCATCACTGATGAATCACTAGTCGCCTCCTGACCAGATTAGAAGCTCATGGGCTCATTTTAGAAAGTTTGTTTCTGGGTTAGTACATGTCTGTGAATCACTTATCGATGTGTCGTCTTCTTTGATAATATCATTTCAATTTGGCAAAATCACATTTTTGACTTCATCCTCTTCCCCAAAAATGAGTTTATGAGTATTGACTTTTTCCATGAGCCTCATTATGTTCTGTGATGTGGATCTAAACTGTGATTTTAGGAATAATACACAACTCCTTATATGGACATCCGGGGTGTGTGTGTGTTCATAGGTCACATGCTCAGACTGTTTGTTTTGTTTTCTTATGTGTTGTTGAATCAAAGTTATAAGTAATTTTAAATCACATTTTCACATATCATGCTTTTTTCCATTACTATATTTAAACATACAGTTTATACAGAGGCTATAAGAATGTGCAATATGGAGTCTAATATAAGGATATCAGCACAACCTAGACAATTGGATAAAAAATGTATATATATTTTATTTTCACCAACTATATAAACACACCACAAAAATAATACATCACAGTTCAAAGTTCAATTGGCTTGTTTTTATGAACAGAAAGACGCTCTCTTTTGTGATTCCTGCACATTATTGCTGCTTTATATCATGACTAAAAATGTGATATGAAATGAATCATAACTTCGACACAACACAACACATAAGAAGACAAAAAAAAATCTTTTTTTTAAAGAATATGTGACCTATAAACACCAGGAAGTTGTTAGTTAGTTATAGTTATACATATTTTTCATCAGATTGCCTATAGGTTGTGCTGAAAAAAGGATATAAGATAGAGTCTTTGTCTGCTTCACTCCCTCACCTCTACTTTTGCAGATTAAATCTTACATACAAAAATATGACAAGCATGGAAAAACATGATGCTTTTTTTGTAGACTTAACTGTTAAGTAGAATTAAAAAAACACACGTTTAAAACGGTAAAATGTTGATGGAAAATTACAGAAATCTAAACTTTTTTAAAAAAAACACATTTTGTGGAATGTCATTCTTTAGCTTCACTGAATGCAGGACTTTAAATGTAAAGTGATTAATTCTTCACTGTGGATTTGGTTCATTAGCGTTTGTGAAAAGGTCTAAACAAATCTCACGTCACTGGTTTTAAACTGTTATTGTATGTGTTTGAAAAAAAGCAACCCAGAGATCCTTGCATCCAGTCTGTGTGATTGTGCGCTGCATGCTAAGCAGCTACTTTTCCACTATGACACACACACACACACACACTGGTTTCCATGACGTCAGAGGACATTACATTGAATTACATTCATTTCCTGGAGACTTACTTTGACCTTAACCTTAATTATTACTAATCTAATTAAGTCTTCACCTTAAAATGTGGTCATTTATATAATAATGAGACTGTGTAAACAGATTCAGGTCCCCACAACATAAGGAATACCAGGAACACACACACACATACATACATAACAGACAATAAACCTCACGCTGTCTTTTTTCTAAATCAGTAATGGAAAAGGAATGCAAATACCCTATTTCTGTCTCTCTTTCTCTTCTTTTCTTAAAATCTGAAAAGACTCATTCATAGGCTGCTGCATAATGCAGGGTTGTCACAGCAACAGACTCCCTTATAAGAAGGGAGGGGCCCAACTGGAAAGCAAAGTTGCAACTGGTGCTGGGACGTCCCATCAGGAGGCCGGTGTTGTATAAAAAAAAGGTTTATAAATAGAAGCGACAGTAGATGTTTGTATTTGTTTTATTATCATCTGATGTTCTCACACTAATCAACTCACATAATGTGTTGTTCAATTCATTCTGGAGGGAGAAATGTGGAGAAGTTGTGTAGGAATGTGGGACCTTTTCAGCTCAGATGTACAGTTTGGTTGTGATCATCATCTCACTGGGTTTAAGTCTGAGCTGTTCTTTAAAACTTTCTTTTCTAAGACTTTCTTAGTCTGAGGTCATTATATTCGTCTATATTCATTTTTTATTTTTTTTAATTGCACAAAAAAATCAGCGCTTTTTATTTTGAAACTCTGTGAAATATTATCCCGGATATCATTTTTGCAGTAATCACAATGAAATCTCAGAATATCATTTTTAAATCATAACACCAATCTGTATGGAAATGTCACTTTCTCCCTTTTAAATTGACTGGCCCCCGATGACCAGACCAGACGTCCAGTGGCCCCCAACTCATTTGAGTTTGAGAACCCTGACCTGATATAAAGCAACTATAAATAATGACTTTTACCCAAAAACAAAATGGTTATTTAAAGTGAAATGGGGGCCACTCCTGCAGAGACTTTTATTTGTTTTAAGACATTTGCATTTTAACATATTTCACGCGTTCAGTCTCCGTGTTCCCATGGTGTCGTTTGTCTGTCCATTCACCAGATGAACATGGACAGATGCCTTGCAGCTATGATAAGCCTTTTTAACATTTAATCGCCAAGTTTGACGACCTGGAATTACCTTTCCAGATATCTGTGCTGTCATTTTGACTGGTCAGAACTGTTGTAGATATCTTTGACAAACCTCATACACATAAATGGCAAAAGTCATGAACTTTGACATGACGTGTGATTGGTCAAAGGCTCCTGTAAGGGCAGGTTTCTCTAAAGTTCTCTAAACAATGTGAAGAGGAGGAGCAGAAGTTTACTTCTCTATGTCTTTCTCTCAAATCACTTGATTTACATTATTCTGAAAGTTTGTATTATTACCTCTGCCAAAGAGGTTATTGACTTGTGTCTGTCTGTCTGTCTGTCTGTCTGTCTGTCTGTGTATCTATGTGTGCAACATAACTCATAAAGTAAAGGACAGATTTTGATTAACTGTTCTGGGGAATTGTTAGATTTCAGTGAACTGAATACAGATTCACAATTTAAAGCCAAACCGTCCAATCATTAACTTTGTGAGCTATTGTGACAGAGTGTGTTTACATTGTGGGGAACTGCAGGTCTTGGCACAAATGTTGATTCAATAAATGTTGATTCAATGGAATAAATCTGTTGTGCAAAACAAATGTGCCGACATTCACTTCAGCCTCCCTGTGTGGGTTTAACAGTTGTATTGTTGTCTTATCTACTTTTACACTACATTTGTGTGTGAGTCACAATCCCACAAACTGCTTGTATAATAACCACTTTAACAAGGAAAGGAAACAGAAATAATGCATGAATGTTCTATTTTTTACCCGTGAATGAAATATTGATGAAGTGAGTTGGGTGGTTTTTTTTTTTCTCTCCCGGCTCTTAGTGCATGATCTGCAGCTGCACTTGACTTTCCCTTTTACTGTGGGCGCTGCTGGATCCATCCCTTTAACACATGAGGTGGAAGTGAGTGGAGGCTGCAGCCTGAGCTCAGCTGGACTTAGTTCGTGCAGAGCTGCAGACACGGACAGGA
Organism: Solea senegalensis; assembly: GCF_019176455.1. Lineage (NCBI taxonomy): Eukaryota > Metazoa > Chordata > Actinopteri > Pleuronectiformes > Soleidae > Solea > Solea senegalensis. The sequence goes on from NC_058026.1 coordinate 21,777,881, forward strand.
CGCTGCTGCTGACGAGAAGAGAAGAGAAGAGAAGAGAAGAGAAGAGAAGAGGAGGAAAGAAACCAAACAAACAGGAGGAAGAGGCGTCCGAGCCATTTCCGTGTTGTCGCGTTCACACCGGCAGATGCTAAAGTAACCTTTAGGTGAGTGAAATATCTGCGTGTGCTTGCGTGGGAAACATTAGCCGGAGTAAAGTCCACACTTTCACACACTTGATTTCACGCGATTTTGTGTCAGCTACAAGAAGCTGAAATATGCAGAAACTCATTTTATTTCTATACACTAATGACTCGTTAATCAAGTGCTTGTGGCCCTCACGGTAAATGTCATGAATCAATTTCCGGCAGGATGAGTCTGCAGGAAGCGCACTAGCTTTGTTTGTTTCAGCATCTTAAATCTGTAGAAACTTCAATGAACATGTGTGTCTGCTGATGCACGTGCAGGGGCGTCGCAACACGGCAGACAGGACCTGGGGGCCCCTGCTCTGAGGGGCATCATTAACACTTGATCATATTTAGGCCACAGTTCCAGCACCACTCGACTACTTGGTTTGATATCAGGCGCATGGTTTTTCATTACTATAGTTCCTCCTCGGTGTGGGCGGGGTCATGATAGCTGGGCATGATGTTGTTTTATACACATGCACACAAACTAGGGATGAGCAAAGCAGTTGTTTTCAGTGTAACTGAATCATTAGAGTCGGTTCATTAAAAAGATTAGTTCAGTACTTCCTGCATGTTCAGGATTTTCAAGTCTTTTTAACTGATCTACATTTCGGCATTGATTCTTGTGTAGGATGTCACGCTCGTGACTCTTCCAGACGACACTCTCTGACCAATCAGGGTTAGGGTTAGCAAACAGGGTTAGGGTTAGCAGTTAGAGTAGAGTCGAGCCATGTTGTGCCAAGTCATGCTATAGTGTAAAGCCCATTAGCCTACAGTGATAGCAAAACGCTGTCAAGCAATACTATCAGAACTGATTGAGGTAGCATTTGTGTTGACCTGCTGAAGGACCTGGTTTTCTGAACAGTATAATTCACTTCTGAAAGTTCTTCGTGGGCCACATGCCACTAGCCTGCTGCCAAAAGCTTTACGATTTTGTCAATATGCTGATGTATGTTAAGTCTCGATGTATTAACCGTTACGTGCGAATTAAACTTTATTGAGTCATGGTTTGTTTGAAGCAGCAGAGAATTTGATTGTTTGACACTTCAATGCTAATAATGTTGTTGTTTTTGGTTAGCAAATTGGAATGGTTGATTTAGTGCAATGAAGGGCCTGCCAGGTCCTTTTTGCTAAGAGTTCAAATTAAACAGTACTACATGTAAGACTGATTTACTGTTAAAACAAATACACAAATACAAACTTATGGTAAACGTAGCAGGATCTGTATCTTGGCAGCCATCGTGAATGCATCCAATGTCGGGGTTGATGAAGTTGTTCACAGTTTCCGAGTTGGTAGTCCAAGTTCACTGGACGCCCTATGACCTCTGAAATTCCACAAAACACTCAATACACCTGGTGTGGTCCTCTGCTGTTGTTGCCCATCTGCTTCAAGATATCCGGTTTTTGTGCATTTGTGCATTCAGAGACTCTCCAAGACATTCTTTTGCATGTCTTGGTTATAATGAGTGATTATTTTAATTTGTCTTATAACAGTTAAGCAATTAGTCTAGCTATTCTCATCTAACATCATGATTATGGCCCAGAGAAGTGCTGTTCACTCAATACTTCTGTTTTTTTGGATCATGGTCTGTAAAATCTAAAGGACTAAAGCAGTGCGGGTAATCCTCGTAACCCAACAACATGCATTAAGTTAACAAGCAGATGAACAGCTGTACCTAATAAAGTGGCTGGCAGGTATGTTTAGGTCCCAGGTTTGTGTGAAAAGGCAGAAACGCTGAGTGCTATTAAAGCTGCTGAAATGTTTTGTTGCACTGTAAGAAGTGATTGTTAGTTCATGGTGAATATTGGAGCTATTTATAAGGCCTCTACAGTGAGTATTCATTTATTTGAAGTTGCACTTGACCTACACTGTGTCTCAATGTGTGTGTGTGTGTGTGTGTGTGTGTGCAGTGAAATTAGATTCTGTCTTTGAATGGGGCTTTTTACAGCATAGAGTCTGGCTCCATGAATGAATGAAGTGGTGTTTGTGAATCAGATTTACTTGATAACAGTTAAAAACATTATGATTTATTGTGTTGAAATATAAAAAGTCTATGTTGATTTGAAATTTAATGACATTGTTGCAGAAAAAAATTATTTTTAAAAAATAAAGTAAAATTAATTAATAATTTGTTTAATTACTTGCAAATCTGACAATAATGAGTCACATTCCAAAAAAGGAACCTGCAGCTTTTTTCTTATTTCTGATAAAAGAGTTACAACAACATGTTACCTGTTCATTTTACTTCTACTTTAGGTTTTGTAGTTTTTGATCAATTCTATCATCGGTGTGGAAGAAGTGATGGGGAAAAAATAGAAATCTTAAAAGCAGCTTGACATTTGCTAGATGAGTTAAACGTGATGAATGTCATTTCTCTTTGGATTAAAGAGGTGGTTCAGGCATGCCACGGATTCTTTTTTCTTCCGAACTTTGTTTATTGGGCTTTACAAAAGCATAAAATTGAAATCAAAATATTTGTAACAAATAATCTAAATTGTACATTTTCATTCATAAAACAAAAAGTAGGAAATTGACAGCTGACACATTACTGTATGCCCGAACAACTTAGAAAGACATGAGCACAACAACAAAAATAAATAATGATAAAATCTACCAATGCAGCCTTATTTTCTCTTTGAGGAAATAATGGATGTCTCCAATCCAGTGGTTGTGACAAGGCGATAATGTTGTTTTCCAATTGGTTAATATTAATCTCCTGGTGACAAACATTGTTTTAGATTTATTGAGAGAAAGCAGAGTAGGGGCAGAGCATGCTACATATTCTGGCCTTGCCACTCTTAGGCCTTAGAATATACAGCCATGTTTTGCATGTCATCTGGCTGAATATCAGTGGTCAAGTTGCATTTTGTACGCAGCAGGTTTTAAAAGGTAAAGGATAAACATAGCATATCTGCCTGTATATGGATTAAAAAACCCTACATTTAAGGAACTAGTGGGTTTGTCGGTTTTTGAGAGGGCAAGGCTCACATTCTCATCAGCAGGTATCTACATCTTCTCTTAAAAACAAAAGTCCCCAAAATGCTGAGCTGCTCCTTAACTTGGCTTGACTTCAGTAAGTGATTGCATGTGTTGTGAATAAAAAGTAGTGAGTGGTGCAGTAAAGGCTGTGGATCTCTGCCACCACTGCAGTGCACTGACCCTGCAGCAACTGTGGGAGTTTACTCCTGCAAATCCTGCAAATCAAAACACTTAACGGGCCACTGAGATGACTCAGCTCGGTAAAGTCAGGTAAAGTGTACGCTTGACCTCACTGTTACATGCAGGCGGTGAACGACACAACACACTGTGTTCTCAAAACATGCCATGTTTATTAGCTATGAATACTTAATCTTATGTAACATGCAATCATCAGCACCAACGTGACTTTTCTCACATATTCAAACAAATACAAATGTTTTTAGTTTGTACATGAGTGACCATGATCAGCGTTTGATACCACAGATAAAGTTTGACTGTTTTTCTGGTTTACAGTGACGTGACTGAGAGCCCTGAGGCTTTCTGTTTAGAGCAGTTGTCCTGTGACTATGTTACCTCCCAGGATCTATGAGCTTTGCTTACACTCGACCACAGCGAGGTACACAGTGTCTCTCTCTCTCTCTTTTTCTCTGATCAATGCGAATTAATTAGCACTGGACATCAGCCAGCTCGACTCTTACCAGAGTGACAGGCCTGACTGAAAGCACAATCCTCCTCTTTTTACTGCACAACAACCGTAACGAAAAGGCACTGGAAAGGTCCAGTGTGTGAGAATCAGTGACATCTAATGGTTCGACAACAAATGAAGAGCTCCTCCACTCGCTCCTCCATTTCCCAAGCATGTGTTTATTTAGGCTGCTGTAGAAACGTGGCAGTGCAGCATGTTTCCACAGCATAGTAAAGGCTTATTTTAAACTCAGTGTTGTTTGTATTTTAAAGCTCTTGTATATTATAAAAAACCTACTTAAGGGTAGTACATTCAATGTCTTCCAATAAATCCCCTTGAGTGTGCACACTGCACACGAGAGATGTTATACATACTCATAGCTATTTTATTTAAAGAAACTTTGAATAGTGCAATAATAGAGCAAAACATTTTTTGCAAGCTCTGTAAACAGTTTTCAAACATAACAACTCATTATACATCAACAAAAAAACAATAAGACATATCTGTGTCCTCCATCTCTTCAGACAATAAATTAGTTGCACCTTTTCTTCAAATACAAAGAAGAAAAAAAGAAAAAATATGTGTGTGTGTGTGTATGTGTATATATATATATATATATATATATATATATATATATACATACATATATAGATACATAATTATTATTAGTATATATTATTATAATTATTCTTACACATGCATGCCATGCTCAGTGGTGTACAAGAGGAACATTACCCACTTAAAGACATACTAATGTTGCTCCTATAATGTAGGCCTGTGTAATGTGTGATATAAAGTGCAACAAATAAATCCATACATTTTTAATCTTTTTATGCCATCTTTCATCCCAATGCTTCCATGTTGGAGTGATTCAGAGAAAAAAACAAAAATCTTAAATAAAGCACACATTTTATAACGATCTTTGTTGATAATGTGTGTTTGTGTAATACTAGGCATTATTGTTGTGGGGATCTGAAGCTGTTTACACAGTTGGATTCGTTTTATACAACAGATATTTAATGATATATTTTGACGTTTTACCTCCTCTGATGTCATTGGAAACAAAATAACGTGCATGTGTGTGTGTGTGTGTGTGTTGTCTTTGTTTTCTTGACTCCAGGGAAATAAGGATGCATTGGTCAAAATAGCATTTAAACCAATGTTGTGTTCATGTCGTATTTCATGTTACGCAATCCTGCCTCTCACTGTCTGCACAGTTTACAACAGTTAATTGTTGGATTCCCTTAAACTATCCTTTGATACACAGTCAAACCAGTAATCAGGCGTCACGTGTGTCTGACTAACTCATTTATAGCTCCACATGTCTTTATATAATCCTTTTTTTCCCACCACCTGTTATCACCATTTACATCTTCTCAGGGATAAAAATGTTCCATATAGAGTCATTTCTTTCTGTCCTGGTGAGTAATTCAGTTAAGTGGGAGTGGCTGCACACAGGGAACACAGATGCATTTGGATAATTACTACAAATGTTGTTTGTGGCCTGTTGATAAGATTAAAGCTTTTAAGAGATGGAAACCCTCTAGAGATGTGTGTATATATACGTATATATAAGTTACATCTGTGCAAGTGTAGGGAAGTCTGTGTTTGTGTGTGTGTGTGTGTACGACTAAAAGAACAGTGTGTGATTTTGTTGTTATGGATCAAACCTTTTTTCTCAACCAAAGAGAAAGCAGCAAGTGTCAGCACGAGAGTCATTTTATACGCGCACTCACTGACCACTTTATTAGGTACAACTGTTCAACTGCTTGGCATCGCAAATATCTGGGCAGCCAATCGCATGGCAGCGACTCAATACGCTCAGTTATGTATACATGGTAAAGACGACCTGCTTGAAGTCAAATCAGCCTTCAGAATGGGATAGAGGGGGGATTTAAGTAATGTTTTATTTCAGAAACTGCTTATCTGCCAGGATTTCCATGACAATAATGCCAGAGGAGAATGGCCAGATTGGTTCAAAACGATAAAAATGTAACGCAAATCGACCAAGTTGTACAGAAGACGATATCTGAACGCACGACATGTCCAACAACGCGTGAAGCAGATGGGTGGAGTCCTGTGTACCTAATAAAGTGGCTAGGGTAGAAAGACCAATATAAACACAACAATACACATGTAAACATGACCTGAACCTGTGGTGTGGTTCAATTGTTTTTAATTTAAAACACCACAGTATTCATTAAGCTGTCACATGACACAACACGTCACGTCATTATCAATAGATGATTTGAGTTTAAACTGGTGTAAACAGTCTAGTATCTTCATCTCGATTGTTCAGGTCTTAAAATGATTGATTTGATGTTGGACATAAGAAATCACATATTCTCTGGAGCGACATGGTGGAATAGTGGCTAGCACTGTTGCTTCACTGCAAGAAGGTCTGGGTTTGTGACCCTGTCTTATTAAGACTTTTCTGTGTGGAGTTTCGCTTGGGTTTTCTATGGGTTCTCCAGTGACTTGTCCGTACAGGTGAGTGTGGGGGTGATTTGTTGTCCGTCTCTGTGTGTGTTTGCCCTGTGATGGAATAGTGACCTCACCTGTCCACGTTGTACTCCACCTTTTCACCTCCATGTCATCTGGGATTAGCTCCATCTCCCTTTAACCCTCATGTGGAGGATAAAGCAGTAGAAAAATGGATGGATGGATGAATATTCGTCTCTGTTTTTATATTTTCATGAATGGTGCGAGTATCTGATCATTGCTGCTGCGTTGATGATTGATTTGGTCCTGGTGATTTGTGTTGTGTACACGTACACACACACACACACACACACACACACACACACACTTGACACCTGCTGCTTTGAGTTGCATCATCTCACTCTTGTTTACCAGCTTTACTACATTTCAGTTCCCTGAGGGGGAAAAAGAGGACAGAGAGTAACACACTTCAGCTTCGCCCTTTGAACCAGCGTGTACAGCATGGTTCTGCTCTGTGATGATCGTGACTTTCCTTCATCATTTTGGAGCATCTTGTTATTTATTAGCTTTTGGCATTTTGGACCCTTGACCTCAAAAAAAGGACGTAACAATAGGTTGTTGGAGATTTTTACGGTTCATCAGAGTTCCTTTGTTTTTCTCCCACGTTCTCCATTAATGTCGTATCTGTTTGTCATCCGTGCTTGTCAAACCTCTGGGACTCTTGTCCTCACCGGGGTTAAAGAGCAGCACAAGCCTGAAGCTCAACTCCTCCCTGGCCTCAGTGAAACCCTCTGATTGGTCCGTTCTTTTCCTTCTACACCACCAGACAAGCCCTCCCTCCCTATCTCTAATGTCTGTCAGTCTGTTTGGATTATTGTCACAGCAGCCCAGGCCTCTCATGCTTTTGTGTCCAATATGCCAGAGATAAGAATTAGGTGACTCCGAGCAGTGTTTTATTTATTTTTTCCCCAGAGAAGAGGACAGGAGAGAAGCCATGGAGTTGATGTAAGTGTCATTTTAAAATGCAGAGCTGTGAGTAACACATTGAAGGATGGAATCTGGAAATATTCTTGATTAAAGGGTAGAAGGGAGGTAGAAGGTGTTGATTCGGGAGAGTTCTTTTTTGCAGATTATCTTGAAAATCCATAAACGAGTTGGGTTTGGCTTCTGTAACAGAGAAATATCATAATTACAAGATGCAGGTTGTTATTATTATTATTATTATTATTGTTGTTATTATTATTATTATGATGCTGGAGGTCTTGAAATACAGGTTCTGCGTGCAGTTCCCATGGTGTCAGGTGTTCACACTCTGTTTATCATTGTTTACACTTTACAAACATGCTTTGCGGGGCTTTTCTGTGCAGGTGCACACTGTATTCTCTCAAGAGAATATTTTCTTTGAGCTCTCATTTCCTGTTTCCTGTTTGTCATGCTCCCTGGCCACAGCTATCTGTCCTGAAAAGTAGCAGTATAGTATATTCCTCCTCGATGAGGAAAAAGTCTAGTGATAGTTTATTTTTATGGTACAAAGTTTGTCTCCATTGAGGTTAATAATCCATTTGCCATTATCCATTTCTGTAAAGGAAAACTACAAGTGCTTTCTACTGAGTGGGTAATTTTTGTCTGGACAGTGAAGCACAATGTTGTAGCTCTGGCTGACAGGTGTGCAGCGTGGACAGTTTTCAACTGCCTCACACTGGCACATCTGAAGACCTTTATTTGAGGTCAGTTGTTAACTTAAATGCACTGACACACACACACACACGCGCACATCATTGTCTTATCTTTTCTCACCAGGCACATATTTGGCTGATATATAGTAAAGTGACGCATTCACATGGGGCTTCCTTATTCTCTCTGGGTGCAACAATTTTCTTTCTGGAGCTTGTTCACATTTTTTTACCTTGTCTGTTGAAATCCTCTTCATTGCCACCAATTAACACATACTGTAATAAACACAATCAATCAGTTTATTCAGCGTGGAATGAGTGGCAGGTGTAACTGGTCTGTCTGCCTGTCTGCCTGCGTGCACTGCATGCTGTCCATGTTCTTGCAGCAGGTGACTGGAGTTGTCACTACAAGCCGGAGTCTTACACCACCACCACAGCAAAGACAAAAGCCTGCAGTTAGCAGAGGCAGAATTCCTGGTTCCACCACGGACCGCAACTCCTAATAATTTTGGGGTGTTGGCGACAGATTTACAGATTAAGGAACTCTAGCTTTAATAGATTCTACTGGTGTTTTAAATGGGGAAGGGTGGATTTTGACGCTGAAGGCTCTGACGTAATCGCTTCATCGTCCTCCTAGAATATGCTTTAAATTAACATGAGGTTGGTCCTGTAAATCGTAGATGGCGCTTGTGTCGTCCTCTGCCGCAATGAAAGCATGTGAAATCATGTAAAGATGTGAAATTAAATGTTTTGCAGAACTTATCTCAAAGCTGAAAAGGGCCTTTCCGCAGGGAGTTGGCATGTTCTCCCTGTGTGTGCATAGGTTTTCCCTGGGTTCTCATGCAGATTTGGGGATTAAAATTGGATCAAATTGGACACTAAATTGACTGTAGGTGTGAGTGTGAGAGTGGATGGTTGTTTGCCTGTATATGGCCCTGTAAAGGACTGGTGAGCTAGGTCAGCTGGGATTGGCACCAGCGGCCCCTGCGACCCTCATGTAGAAAGAAAAAGCAGTAGAGGAGTGAGTGATCCTGAAGCTGCTGCAGAAGTCGCATAGACCGAGCATTTGGCTTTAGGTGCTGACAGGATTTAAAATTCACTAAATACTGAAATCAAACAAAATGAATCCAAATCCCAACAATGTAAGAACTAGTCATTCATTAGCAACAGTCATTATTGTGCTTATAAATGGTGTGATGTGATTCTATTGAGTGTCGGGTCATTTTAGCTGATGTGACTGTGTGCAGTTTGTCGTTTGTCTAAATGACTGAAAAGTCTTATCTTGAGTCCTCAGAACAGATGGTTTGCAGCCAAGTAAAGAAATGACGGTGCTTTCCTTCTGTGAAGACACTTTGCTCTGCAGTCCTCTAACATTCTCAATTTATTTGATGCATAAATATTTGTGGCACTTTACATGAAGGCACTTGAATGCAGATTAGTGAAATCTGCACCATATTTTTAATAATTTAATTCAATATTACACTTTTTTTTATTAAACATTCAGTATGTAAGAACGAATAAAATCTAATAAGACTGTTTGGATTGTAACAAACTCCGAACACTCTCCTCCTCTCACCCTTTTCCCAAGCACATCAAGAAACTACGGTGGCCTTTACATTCCAGGAAAGATTTAATTCTTCTTCATTTGCATCGAAAGCTTTCACTTTTCCACCAAAATGTGAAATATAAACTCTGGCTGGTTTGTCCTTTTGAGCTGCTGTGGAAGCATGGCGCTCCGTAAGGCCAAGGTCCTTACTGTGGATTGATGGATGTTTTTCTACCGTGATGGAAAATCTGCTGTCTGGCATTTTGACTTCGAATCATTCACAGAAGGGCAGCTGAGTTCAGTTTAATTTCCTGAAATAAGCTTGTGCTTTTGGACCTTGTTTGAGTCTGACCATGGTGTTGTTAGTCTGCAAACATAAAATTAAAGGGGTTAATTAAACATGCTTATGAAATCAGAAAATCAGACTTCAAATACGAAATGAAGTTGATTGTGATTGTGGACGAGGCATTTTGTTTTGGCGGGTTCAGCCACCTGCCACCATGTAAACCACAGTCTACAAAATGATGAGTCTCAGAGTGTGACGCTCATGTGTTCATGTGTTTTAAGTATCTTACGTTTTCAGACGTCAATTTCCAGTGATGTCAGTCTGGCTTCTTTAAAACTTGGGGACACTAAAAACCCCAACCTGCAATTATTTCTGCAATATTTTTAACCATAATTGCAGAGTATGGAAGGGGGCGGTTCTTTTCCCGCTGTGTTTGCAGACTGATACATGAGCAGAGTCTGTACTAAAACCTTTAAAGGTGTAATAACTGTGATTAAAGACGGCACATCTATCACTTCCTGTCACACAAGAGAGAGAAACAATGCAACGACGAAGTGTTTTGTTATAGAAACTGAGACTGTCCAAACTGACAGCAGCCTCTGTAGCCACTCATTAAACAGACAGTTCAGAGAAGCATGGCTGTGATTAAAGACAACAGAAGCAAATGATTTTAGTTACTTAAGATCTACGAGCGTCTAATTAAGTGTCCGCTGAATGTGTTTGCTGCTTCATCTCATTAGACACCATTGTGTCAACGCTGTTGATTTAATCATTCGAAAATATTGCGTTTAATAGAAAATACACTTGGGCGGGCCTTAGTATGCTGCCTACTGATTGTAATTATACATTATAAACATTAGATATTTACAATTATTTTGTTCCAGACGTAGCGCTACGCAACACTTTCCACAGAAAAACGCACTTGTATGTGTTTATCTGCATGGAAATATATATATATATATATATATATATATATATATATATATATATATATATATATATATATATATATATATATAGATAGATAGATAGATAGATAGATAGATAGATAGATAGATAGATAGATAGATATGTGTATATATATGTATATATATATATATATATATATATATATATATTGTGTGTGAAGTTTTTGGCTGAAAAACGAATATTGCATTTGTTATTTTCTGATATCCGGACCAGACATTTTGACTAGTATCAGACATAAAGACTCATTCCCACTCGAGGATGAATTCCAGTCCATTTTTTTGTTTTTCCTCCAGAGTTACATTGGCTGTCTTTGCGTCGATGGTAAAAATGCAGATCCAATAGACAAGTCATGTCATGGTTCTTACTCGTCTTTCTTCAATAACACAGACCAGTGAAGTCTTTCACATTTTTACTCAGGCATGTTCTCTCCATCAAGGATAGAAGTTTTATTTAATGTCTTTACATGATTGTGTTTTATACAAAAAAATAATAATTTAGCCTGATGCTGACTTATTTTAATTCATTCATTCATTATTTTGTGATTTCTGTTCTATAGCTGCATCGATGATTTACCAATAATCCACCAATATGCCACAACATAAAACCAATTTCCTTTTTAATGCAGTGGCTGATGAGTGTTCTTGAATATACAGATATAAAAGGACATCCAAAAATGGAGTATGTGAAGGTTTTAAATAAACTTTAAACCTCTTATCAATTTCCTTTCAGCTTCCTTTTCCTTTGTTTTGCCTCTTAGCTTGTTTTCCTCTTTGTGTACAGTGAGTCAGCAGCAGGCACACATGTGGAAACATCCCTGTGACCTCACATCTATTGGCTGCAGAGCAGAGGACTCTCATGTCTGCCCCTTCTTTTTCCATGTGTGAAATAATTCTAATGATGCTGCACACGCTCCTTGCACTGCAGTGAGCCAGCATTTACATCTGAGAGAGACGTAGGGGAGGAGAAGTACAGATGCCGCGGACCGAGAAAGGAAAGGCGAGTGACGGGAGGAGAGAAAGTGGTTTAAGAGAGAGAGAGGGAGGGAGGGAAAGAGATGATGTATAAACTGAAACACAATCCACCTCATTCGCCCCTCCTCAACTTTGCTCACGTGTGCACACACGAACAAACACAGAGAGGAGCTGTCTTGCTTGCACGCGTCCTCTAACCCATTTCCTGTTTTGAGTCGTTGCTGCTCCTGGGGATGGAAGCATCATTTCTTGTCAGACCTGAGATGACCTGACGGCAGGTTTAGAGGGGATTTTCCTGTGTTTTCTGTGCACTGGAGTGGATGACGCCTGTTGATCTGTCTGTAGATGCAGCGCTGTAAGTCTCCTCCTTTCATGTCATAATGCACTGAGCTGTTTGTGCCGTTCATGATGGCATCTCTGGTAGCCACTACATGCAAAACAGAGAATTCTATTTTTGTCTCATGCACTGTTCACTGTGAATTTACTGACCACTCAATCTAGCAAGAAATATTCCACTTATCTGATGCAGCCCAGATTACGTAAGAGTGGAGCGTTGTGTGTCTGGTGCGACCTTGTGCACCGTCAGCATCGGGCTGCTTCTGTTGTGGCTGTCTGTCGAGGGGATTAGAAGAACATTTGCTTTCACCACAATCAAATTTGATGCTTTGTTGATCTGTTCACTGTTGCCAATGAAGCTCAGAAGATAGGATCTGAAATTTGTGTGTGTGTGTGTGTGTGTGAGTTTTCATGCTGTCATTCAAATGTCCGAGACATGGACACTTACTTTCCTTTTATAGTAATTATACTAACACTTTTATTTGTAGAGACATTTTTTAAGCAAATGAGCACAAAGTGCTTTCCAAGGTCAAAATGTAAAGGAGAAAATAAAAGAGACATGTGCATTAAAGCTGACTCTGACACAGATATAAATATATATATTTATTTACATAAAATAGTAAACAAAGAAAGAAAGAAGGCTTGTTTATAGATGGAGGTTTTCAGGGAAGTTTTGTTTCAGCTGACCTGGTTGTCTGTGTTCAGTGATTTAACAATATGACCCTTTTAATCTTTCGCTTTAGCTTCTGGAGTGAAAGAGGCTTCAAGGAGAACCTGTAAATGGAGTGGAGTGGCTCAGTGGTTAAGACCGGTACCCTATGTGCGAAAAACATCATGGTCGCAATGGTTGCAAGTTCGATTCCACCCCTCGCTGACTGTACTCAATTCCATTGTAAGTCGCTTTGGATAAAAGCGTCTGCTAAATGACATGTAATGTAATGTAATGTAAATCTTTGTTAAATGTCCAGGAGCGTTCTAAACTGGAACTGTGGTTAAAGTTCAAAATATTGGGCAGTGTTGCCCAATAGCTCGAGGCTATTGTTGATCGCCACAAGACAGAAACAAGGAACTCCACTTGTTTGGTTATTGGTTAATTTTCTTGAAAATGAAAAGTGTTTCTCCTCCGAGCAGCAGCAGAGTGTGGGGTTAAGTGTCCTCAGCATGTACATTGGAGGAAGTGGGGCTCAAACCCTCCGTTTGTGGTTGTTGACCCACTGTATCTCGTGATCCACAGCCGTCTAACCTGAGCTTTACCGACTGTTTGAGCAGCTTTGTCGACTGTGACACTCGGCGTCTTTACTATCCGGCACCAGACAGTGAACACATCACACATCGGAAATGTTTTGGTAATAACCCACTGGCAGTGTAACGTCTCCGTCATAACAGTCATTTTATCCTCCGCTCTATATTTTCAAGCTCAGTGAATCACAGGATGCAGGATCTGCTTTGAGGACATGAAAATAGGATGGAGGAGAGGAGAAAGGGAGCGTGCGCCAAAGTCGTCCCTGAGGGTTTCCTCTCAGCAGCAGAAGTGGCCTTTTTCTCTGCCTGTCGAGAATGTGAAGAGACAATAAAACCGCTGACACACTTTCTACGTTTGCTGCAAGATGATATTACAGAGGTGTCAGCCAGAAAATGACTCAACCTAAAAAGCTGAAGTTTATCTTGGACTAAAATATGTTTGTATGTTTTATTATGTTGGTGTTTTGTTGCTCACAGATGTGCTTTGCTTCCACTTTATAATCAAATATTCATAACGCACACTGGCTTTCATGACAAACACCTCACATACAGTTAGGGATGACCGATACCTCAAACTTGATTATCTACCGATACCGACATTAGTTTGATACAGTTATTTTAGACCATTTATGAAATATGAAGCTGTTAACAACACATTTGTGCTGAGTCATTTCTCCAGCTGTGTAACAAATATCGTTCTCCCCAAAAAGTGGAAATAAACAGCCTCAAGCATGACTCAGCTAATGTGCATAATGAAGCATGCGATACAAACGATTTTTGGATTTTATCGATTGTACCGATAGCCGATCCAGTGATTTTGACCAATACTGACTTCCATCCCTACTTACAGTATACAGTAAGCCCTGCTCTACCTTCTTCTACGTACTGCGGTGCTAAATGGTAACATTATAAAATGATATTCTTCCTTAATTTTTCTTCCTATTATCATGTTGTGTAGTTTTCACTCTAACAAAAGGTTGTTGTCGCTGTTATTTTGTCAACTAGGGAACATTTCTTATTTCATTCTTCACTCTTATGACTTGTAGGACACGGTGCCTTTTGCAGCGCCTTTGTAAAGGGGTTTGCAGTTTGTTGTGTGTGCTGGGTGCGGGCGGGTTCTCCGGGTTCTCCGGCTTCCTCCCACAGTCCAAAAACATGCAATGTGGGGATTAGGTGAATTGGACACTCTAAATTGACCGTAGGAGTGAGTGTGAGAGTGAATGGTTGTTTGTCTCTAGTTGTGTGTGTGCCCTGTGATGGACTGGCTGAACTGTCCAGGTGTACTCCCATCGCCCGATGTAGCTGAGATTGGCACAGCACCCCCCGCGACCCTCTGGTGGAGGATAAAGCGGTTAGATGATGACTGACTGACTGACTCTTATGAACAGTTTTTCTTTGATGCAACAACTAGCTGTACATTTCTGTTTTGATGAATTTAGATATAAAAGGCACTGTTTTTCCATTCCCCTTATAATTTCTACTCTGTTTCATGGCCTTTTTTGGCCCTAATAACCATGAAGCTCAACTTTCCATACCCTCAATTTGTTTTAGTATCAAATGACCCAAAGGCATTTGAAGTACTTAATGGAATAAAAATGGGACCATTTACATTTCACTAACGATGGGTTTCTAGAACAGGAAGAATGTAAGATTTTCTCAAAAGCTCCAGAATGACAAACGCTGCAATTGGATCGTGTTTAAAGGTTTGCACTGTGAACTTTACATTATTAAATGTATGTGATGTTCTAACCATGGTCTCTCGGCCTCTTCACAACCTCTCAGATGCTCTGTATTGTTCCCAGACGTAAAAATGTAAGAATATATAAAAAGACTAATCCCTCCAGTAAAGAGTCCTAGAAGCTGAAGGTTTGAATCTTTCAAATTTCACTTCTTCTGGGTTTGAGTTCAAACCTGGAGCCACAGGTGTTTGTTATTTCCTCTCTCAGACGGATGCAAACACATATTTTTTCTTTCTTTCCTCCCCGCAGATTTCCACTCACTTCCATGAGGTCGTCGCTGCTTGTCTGATCGTACGTCTTGTCACTTTGCTCTGTCCTCCTTCCTCGCTAATCCCGTCCTCCCTCTGTGTCTCTCTGCAGGGTGCAGGGTCAGCGGAAGAGGGACTCCTGTGTCAGAGTTTTAGGATGGCCAGTGAAGTCTCCACTCTTCCTAGCCCCGTGGTCCGCCAGATTGATAAGCAGTTCTTGATCTGTAGCATATGTCTGGACCGCTACGAGAACCCTAAAGTACTGCCCTGCCTGCACACCTTCTGTGAGAGGTGAGTCCACGCTCATGATGTCAAAGTTTGTACGTTGTAGGGCAATATAATCTGGAATAGGCAACATCAAGTAGTCGGGGTGATAGCTAAAATGTCTGATTCGGGGGTTGCCTGATTTTCTGCATTATAATTTTGTACCTCCAGTTTCAGTTCAATATTTACAGTGCTATAGATTTAAAATCAGATTATCTCATGCCATTCCATCAAAATAGTCACTTCTCTACCCTAATGTAAGGAAGAAAACTTAAAGATATGAATTGTTTTTAACATTTATGCATTTACATATTTTTAATCTGCATGAAACTTGAATTAAAAGCAGCTTTTTCAATAGCCGACTTGCATTGTTACAGAGATGATTAAAGAGAGATTTTTGCTGCTGAGTGAAAGCTGAAGAAACTGAGAATAATTTCACAAATGTCAGAGAAAACATTCAAAAAATTATGTTTGTTACACCTCAAATATTATATAAGTACATATTAAATATCAGCTTTTCTTTTCTTTTCTTTTCTGCTGATGCATTGTTAAAACTTTGAAATCTACATTATTTATTGGATTGCAAAGCAAAGAGATGTCCACTTGTTGTATCTCTGCAGCTGACTGTGGTGACTCTGTGCCATCGTCTCTGTAATAACCTTTGTGTCGGACACAAAAGAGAAACTGTGCGCTCGGCCTCTCCCTTTGCTCTGGTTGCTTCTGCAGTCATTAACGATGAACAACAAACACCACTTGTTTTTGTCGCCTCTGGTCTGACAGTATTTACAATTATGTTCACGTTTTACTCAAAAAGTTTGTCTGTGTTTGTTTTCTTTTTGTTTATATTCATTTACAGTTTTCTTATTAATATTAGGGATGTCCAGATACCACTTTTTGGTGTCCAATACCGTTATTAAAATCTCGAGTATCTACCGATACCGATATTATTCCAAACTATAAAGCTATTAGCGACACGTTTGTCATTTTTCAAAAGATATAATTCTCAATATTGTTCTCCCCAAAAAGAAAAAAATAAACTGCCCAAACATGACTCAGCTAAAATGGTTTTGCTGAATTTTACATTTTTACAGCATTTTGAAGCATGCGATATATAACATTTTCGGATTGTATCAGTGATTTTTGACCAGTATTGACCGATACCGATGGGTATCAGGAATTTTTTATTAATTTTTTCTATCAGTGGCTAAAAGTCTATATCAATCAGGCTGTAATTGATATATTCCAACATTTTTTATTCCGTTAATCTAATCAGATTACATGTATTGCATGTACATGTATAAGTCGTTATCTCATATTACCATCCACAATGTTTGACCACCTTTGATGGTCTCATGGGGTGAAACACAGGAAACGTCTCATGTTTCATGCAGTACAGTATGTGTCCATGTTAAAACCTCCTTAACTCATCAGGAGTGACCACACTCGTCAATGATGTAATGTCACTTTGCACTCAGTTAACATTTTATAACGGCTCGACTCAGCACGGCTCGGCTTTTCCATCATTGTTAGTGCCTGGTACTTTATTTAGTACCTGCTCTGACGAGGTTCCAAGCGAGCTGAGCCAATCCTATACTAACGATATACTATATTATACGATGCTTGAGTGTGACGCCGACAGACTGCTGGCCTCTGATTGGTCAGAGAGTGTCGTCACCGGAAGAGTCATAACTCAAAGACTCAAACTGAACAAAGCCAAACTGTAGATCAGTTAAAAAGACTTCAAAATAAGATGTGCGTACATTTCCATCATTTAGCAAGGAAATGTCTTCAGGTCAAAGAGGAGTGATCGTTCCTTCCAGGCCGCAGCACCACAGCTTTGGAATGCACTTCCCCTGCCTTTATGTGTCTTGAGTGTGTTGATTCTTCTAAGAAATAAAAATAGAAATTAAAAACGTATCTTTTTTAGACAGGCTTTTAGCTCGAGGTGAATGGCTCTTACTCTTCTGGTTCAACATATTTACACTGGTTTTTAAAAATCTAGTTTCCTTATTTTTCCCTCAAGTGAATCGTATTTTCATCCCCCCTTAATCCTGTTTTATGTTTTTATGTGTTCATTGGATTTGCTGTGAAAAATGCTATAGAAATAAACATTGCTTGCTTATTCAGTGTATACATATAATATACATGATATATGCGTGTATATAGCACGGTCCAATGCTATGTACTAGTTTACAAAAACACACAAAATTGAAATATAAAATCTATTCAAAGCAGAACAAACACAAATCAAAATCTCTGAACAATGATTTGATTACATTTGAAAAAAAGAATTAAGAATTTATAGTTTTATGGAACCTCTGTTTTTATTCACTAAGCAGTGCTACTGCTAGTATGACTTGTAAAATAATGAACCATTACATGGCAGGACAAAATGAGATTTTCCACCATTTCCTTTGACTTTAAGGTCAGATCAGGAATAATATATTGGCAGACAGTGAAAATAAGACTGTCGAGTCACAGTCATGAATTAATACTCCTCCATATTGCATCATCACCCATTTAGTATAAGTGAGTCCTCCTTTGCCAGATGTTCCCACTCATCAGTGTTTGTTCTTCAGGTGCCTGCAGAATTACATCCCAGCCCACAGCCTCACACTCTCGTGCCCCGTGTGCCGCCAGACCTCGATCCTGCCGGAGAAGGGTGTGGCGGCATTGCAGAATAACTTCTTCATTACCAACCTGATGGATGTGCTGCAGCGCGAGCCGGGCAACTGCAGCCAGGAGGCCGCCGCTCTCACCAACATCACAGCTGTGGCTACGGGACAACTGCTGTCCTGCCCCAACCATGGAGGCAACGTAAGAGACACACTCACCACCAGTCGCACTAGGAATAAATATAATATACAAAGTTATCCTTCCCCTTGGTGTGGAGGCATTTCACTCTAAACTGAAAATTCACCAATTCAAATTAAGGTATAAAGACATGATTTTCAAGAGGGGGTTGTGAAAACATGATGTAAACCAGGGTTCTCAAACACATGCGGCCCGCCAACCAATTTCATGCGGCACCCCACTTATTGTCAAATCATAATGAGTTATTTCTGTATGTTTTTTTTTTTAAATGTATATATTCATTTCAATACAAACACTTTTATTTTGAAAATCTGTGAAATATTGCCCAAACTATTGTTATTACGTTATTGGGACGGAATATCCTGATATCTTTTTAAGCTTGTGTTGCCAACCTCAACCGAGCAGTTGCCTTTTCCCAAAAAGATTGACTTTTTTCACATGACCGCCCCCTACTGACCAGAACAGATGTCCATCGGGCCTCAGGTCATTTGAGTTTGAGACCCCTGATGTAAACAGAGGGGATTGTTTTGATTATGTACTTGATTTATCACTATTTAACTATGTGGGTGGTGTTGAGTGGTCTGTGTGCTTCAGTTCATTAATCCCTTAATTTCCTTTTCTGTCATAATTATATTTTCTACTGTGTGTGTGTGTGTGTATAGTACGTATGTTGGTATGGGTGTGTATATGTGTGCCGTGTTGTAAAGTAACAAAGTACAAATACTTCATTACTGTACTTAAGTACAAAATTCACGTATGTGTACTTTTGTTATTTAACAAATAACGTTTACTTTTACTTCATTACATTTCCTCTAACTGTCTTTGTTACTCGTTGCTACCAAATAAAATCAGTAGAAGAAGAGTTGGTAATGGTCTTTACACTATAGTTTTTCCATTCACCCATTCACACATCTTTTATACCCATTCACATGCTGCCACATGGAGCTAAGTGTCTTGCTCAAGGACACATGACTAGCAGACAACCTTCCAGTTTAAAGACGACTCACCCTACCAATGAGCTTTTACTTTAACTTCTAAAACTTAAGTACATTTTATATCAGAAAATTACTTTTGATACTTAAGTACAATAAATCTTTACTTAAGTAATATTGTAAAAAGTGACTTCAACTACTAATACTAAGTCATTTTCTGGTAAGATACTTGTACTTTTACTGAAGTATTCCTTTGAGGTACTTTATTCGAGACTGTGTGTTTGTGTGTGTAAGTACATGAACTATTGCAGAAAGATGTGTTGATTAATACATTCACAATTCAAGGTGAGATTAAATTGAGTTTTAAACTTCTTTTCACTCCTTTTCAAACATAAGAAGAAACTAATGAATGTGAATGAACATTTGTTCAAGGTGAGATTAAATTGAGTTTTAAACTTCTTTTCACTCCTTTTCAAACATAAGAAGAAACTAATGAATGTGAATGAACATTTGTTCTTATTTAAGTTTGAAAGAAACTAAATAAAAATGCTATTTGTCTACAGTAATTCATACAATAGTTGTCAGAATGCTTTCATTTTAAGTTAAAGGCAGGTCGTCATAGACATAGACAGTCTGAGACCATAGACAACATTTGATGGCAGTAAATACTCATCTTTTAGTCTCTATTTGTCCCTGTTGCTCAGGTCATGGAGTTCTACTGTCCTCCCTGTGAGACAGCCATGTGTCAGGAGTGTGCATGTGGAGAACATGGAGAACATCCCACTGTTCCTCTTAAAGACGTCGTGGAACAACACAAGGCATCATTACTAAAGCAGCTGGACGCCGTGAAGAAGAGGTACAGCAGCAGCGTAACATAGACTCCGCTATGCTGTCCTGATTTTCAAGACCATTAAATCGAGTTAGACAGTGGCTGCAGACTTAAAAGTTGACGACGATGATGATGGCTGACTTAACTTGGACTCAACAAGGACTGAGACTAAACACTGGACATGAGATTTACCTGAGACTGACCGGTGACTCAATCACAACACTGTGGACTACAGACATAAAGCATAAAGCATATAAAGCAAACACTTTTCCTACTTTCCGGGACACATCGTGTGACTGCTGACTGATGACACTGTGTGTCCCAGGTTGCCAGAGATCGACTGCGCCCTGCAGACGCTGTCGGAGATCCTGCAGCAGCTGACCAGTCAGAAGAGCTCAATCGAAGATAACATCCACATGACGTTTGATGAGCTGCAGAAGACACTCAATGTCCGAAAGAGTGTCTTGCTCATGGAGCTGGAGGTCAACTACGGCCTAAAGCAAAAGGTGAAGTAGCAAAGTCAGACACAAAGTACTCGCAGTGTTCAGCCTTGATGTCCTGTTGACTTACTGACTGTAGTCACAACAATGATAAGTGTTGTTTGAGTTTGTTTTCAGCCCTTTGCAATTATTATCTACCTCTTTACAGGACTTTTATTCACCCATTCCACTGTATTGTACAGAACCCCAGACACGACATATAACAAGAGAAATAGAATGTGGCCATGAAATACTGATTCTCCAACAAAATATGTTTAACATGTGCACAAAATATTAATTATGACCATGAAATATGTGTAACGTGGGTAAGGTTTGTCTGAATTTTATTTTAGGAATCAATGCTACCACAGTCACAGGATTTACTTTCTACTTGGATTCCAAAATTCCCCAAAACAGATGTAAATGGTAACAGTTTGTATTTATATAGCACAGTTTTGCCATTCGTATGCATTCACACGCTGCTATCACAGCCGTCAGCAAAAGTGTCACATTGGCATGTGGACTAGCAGAGCCAGGAATCGAACCCACCACCTTTATAGTTGAAAAACGACTCGCTCTACACCACTGATACCTGTATCAAATTATTATTTCACTCTCATTTAATTCTAATTTGTGGCCACAAATGAATATTTCATGGGCATGTTGTACATATTTCATGACTGCAGTTTTTTGTTTTGTCTGGGGCTCCATAGTATTCATGTAA